>NW_019952001.1:0-4569 GCF_002910315.2 Salvelinus sp. IW2-2015 | reverse complement strand
ACATGAACTTGTTTAACATGTACTAAATGCTTTATGAAGAGAATTGTGTAATTAGGCTCCACAAAATATGAAATGCGATGAAGAAAACTGTGTACTGTTACCTACACGAAAAAAGGGCCTTTCTGATTACAAGTGCACCAGTATCCCAAAGTATTAAGCGAAATCAAGCATAGAAAACAGCATTGGCATTAAAACTTCATTAGGGTAGGGGGCACTATTTTCACCCCTGGATGGAAAGCGTGCCCAAAGTAAACTGCCTGCTACTCGGGCCCAGAAGCTAGGATATGCACATAATTGGTAGATTTGGATAGAAAACACTCCAAAGTTTCCAAAAACTGTTAAAATAACGTCCGTGAGTATAACAGAACTGATATGGCAGGTGAAAACCTGAGAATTTATTTTTATTTTTGTAGTTTTCTATTGAATGCCATTACAGTATCCATTGACTTAGGACTCAAATTTAAGTTTTATAAAAGGGTGCGCTGTCTCTTTAAGCARTAATGACGTCGTTCAGGAGGCAAGAGGGGGGTGTCCCATGAGTCGAAGTGGGATGCACTGTTGAGTGCTACATCCCTAGGGGTTTGTGCTGATTGTACGGAGATTGTGACAGCCAGTTAAATGGCGTCCCTTGACAAGGCAAGAACAAGATGTATGTCAGGAGGAGTGCAGTATTATCATAAGGAGAATTATACTTAGTACGGAGAAGGAATGGAGGGAAAAAGGAGAGGCAAAGGAGGTCTTAGAGAGAGGGTGAGCTAGAGTCGGTTAAAAATGGCGGGAAAAAGGGAGATGGTTTGTTAAAGAAGAATGGTAGAAAGTGTAAGCAGAGTAAGCTGAAGAAGACAGGAGGAGAAATGGAAGTGAATGAGGGCGAAGTATCTGAGGTGGTAGGTGTGGTGAAGTTCTCGTCGTTTGGTGCGACGCAGACAGGGTGGMATGAGTGGTGAAACAGAAGAGTCRTTGTCTGTTCTTTTGAGTTTTGATGTGGAGTCTTTGCCTGACAAAGGGATGTTGAAACCAGACAAGTCCACAGTGCCTGACTCCATCACAGGCATCCTTTGGAAGAATGGGAAGAACAAGGTGGCAGAGTGGGACAATGATTTTGGTGGTCTGGACATCTATGCTGCCTTCAAAGACCGTACAACCCTGAACCAGACTACTGGAGAGCTGAGAATCAGTGGATTGATGAAAACAGACAGTGGAGTTTATTCTGTGGAGGTCAACAGCAAACTGCTTGACAAGACATATACACTGTCTGTTATCAGTAAGTGTTTCTGTGTGTGTGTGTGTGTGTGTGTGTGTGTGTGAATAAGTCTGTGGGTATGCATACATCTGTGTGTATGTACATGTGTGTGTGTGGTTGTGTAGAAACAGCAGGTTATGTATTGTAGTGCCTCACAAGCTTTTCCCCAAATTATTCCTGTTTCTTTCCTCTATTTACAGAGGCAGTCCCCAAACCCACAATCACTTCCTCCTGTAACCCAGACAAAACCTCCTGCACTCTGACCTGTGAAGGTGACACCACTGATGCTGAACCAGTCACCTACAGCTGGAAAATGGGAGAGGGGGCGTGGGAGGTCTTAGACAAACAGATTAATGTCTCTAAGAGCGACAATGGCAAATCAACCAACAGTTACAAGTTCTTCTGCAAGCTGAAGAACGCTGTTAGTGGGGAAGTCAGTGAGCCAGTTGGAGAGGTGTTTGGTTCAGGTGAGTGGACACTCATAAGTGTGTTACAGTCTTATGTATTGATATGTCAGTAACACTGCTAGTGTTGTAGGACATTTTGAATGCTGCACTGTTGAATTCCTGATAATTTAAAAAAACATATCAATACAAAATGTGTTTTCATTTCAGAGACTTCTGAAGTCTGGTGCGATGAGGTTGTTGTTGGCGTTGTCGTTACCATATTAGCGCTTGTTGCCGTCATAACAGGTAAGAACAGCACACGTCTATAGTAACAGAGCACTGCACATGTACATAGTTGTGAACACAGATTGACATAACAGCAGCAACAACAGTGAGTTACCCTTACTCTGTTCTACCTGTATTTACATACTGTTCAGTGTGCAGGTACTGTATGAGGGTTTATTGTGCTCTCAGAAAAGATGGCTTGCTATTGCAGCTTAAGCATGTAATGTGGGTAAAGCGATACTAAGTAGCTATAGAATATTAAGGCAGACTGTACATTAAGAAGTTGTAAAATATTTGTATTTTTACTCCCAGTTTGGTTGGTGTGTAAGAAAAATAAAGGTAGGATGATTCTCTGGCTCTTCCTGGTACAACCCTTCATACTCACTGCTTCCCCAAAATGTTACACAATGTGAAATTTTTTGAATGACAGTCTTCATAATGTCTTACTTTTGTGTGTCTCTTATTCATTTCAGGATATCCCCAAGACACCTGGATGACTTTTGAGAAAGTTTTGTGGTAAGTTTTACCTTAACTTGACTCTGATCCATATTCAACCTGCTAACAGGGTCCCAAAGTAATACAAACAAAAACATTATTCATGTACTGCACTATAAACACATACTTCAAGCACTGCACACATGCTTCTTCATAGCACAACACAGTAGTGTTGGTTTTGTCCCATCACAGATATCCAGAAACCTATTCTATAAAATTAGCGGACATTTACTCACTAATGTTTGTGTGTGTGTAGGTGTGTGCATTGGTGGAAAAAATACAATATTGTCATAAAAGTAAAGATATTTCTATTAAGGTGATTCAAGTAAAAGTTGAAAGTCACTCAGTAAAATAGTACTTGAGTCAAAAGTCTAAAAGTATCTGGCTATAAATGTACTTGTAAAGTACAGTGGTGGAGAAGTGCTCACTTGTCATACTTGAGTTAAAAGTCACCAAGTAAAAGATAATTTTATACATCAAATTCCTATATAAAGGCAAACCGAGGGCACAGTATTCTTGTTTATTTTTATGGACAGACGGGCACACTCCAATACTCAGCATCATTTACAAATGCAGTATTTGGTTTAGGAGCGGTCTGCCAGAATCAGAAGGCAGTAGGGATGACAATGTGTTATATTGATAGTGCATGGACTTGGACCAATTGTTGTGCTACCTGAGCATTCGAAATCTAATGAGTCATTTTGGTTTTACGGAAAATGTAGAGTAAAAAGTATAATTCTTTTCTTTAGGGCAGCTAGGGAGGTAAACGTAAAAAGTTGTCAAATATAAATAGTAAAGTATAGATACCACAAAACATTAGAGAAAGCTTGAAGAAAAAGAAATAATAGTATGTGTGGTGAGAGGGAGAGAGTGCGAGTGCACAGCCAGTAATCTCATCATAACCTTATGAAAACTAAAGAGGAAAATTACATCCTAAGTTCAAGAACCTCTTCTACTCTTTTTGCTGTAAACCAATGTGAGGACCGTAGGAGAAGATAAGGAGCATTAACCGGCTTAAATAAGAAATTTGTACAAAGGCTATTTTATGAAGAAAAAATCTGCTCGCAAATGTGGTCCTCACACTTTTGACGGTGATCTGTGTTGTCCAATCATAAGCATGCATGCAGAATATGTCATACAATCCTCTCATTGGCAGAATTGACATCTTTCAGTTGCGCGATCTGATTGAGCTGATCAGCGTGGCTCTCCCACACGGCTTCCAGGTGGTAGCCTAAATATAAATTATTTTATAGAAAATAAGGCACTGAATATTGCGTGACATAAATGGGACTAAGGGAGTGGAGAGGTTGGTATGAACTTTTTAATAAAACAAAAGAAAGTCACAATTACTAAAACGTCTGACTAAAACTAGACTAGAATCGTCCAGAGTCGACTGATAATAACTAAAACTAAGAATGAAATTACTTTAGGGACTAAGATTTAAGGTATTTTAGTCATAAAGACTAAAACTACATCTGAAATGGGTGACAAAATGAACACTGCCACTAACACAGTGTCACGCCCTGGCCTTAGTCTTCTTTATGTTCTTTATTATTTTAGTTAGGTCAGGGTGTGACATGGGGTATGTTTGTGTTTTGGTCTTGTCTTGGGTGGTTGTAGTGTCTAGGGGGATTTGTTAGAGGGTATGGGTTTGTGTGTAGTGTAGGTTTCTAGGTATGTCTATGGTTGCCTGAATGGTTCTCAATCAGAGACAGCTGTCATTCATTTGTCTCTGATTGGGAGCCATATTTAAGGCTGCCATAGACATTGGGCTGTCGTGGGTAATTGTCTATGTTGTACGTTAGTAGCTTGTGTGCACTTTCGTTTATAGCTTCACGGTTGTTTGTTTTGTTAGTTTTGTTGTAAGAGTGTTTCGTTTCTTCTTCATCAAAATAAAAGGAAGATGTATTTCTCACACGCTGCGCCTTGGTCCTCTCTCTCTCCGCAAGACGATCGTGACACACAGGTAGTAACACTAACACACCTTATACATGGTACTTCTATGGGGACATTTTGACAATGCTGATATGTGGAGATGTTGCCAAATGTGTTTCTCATATTATTAGTGGTGGCATTTATTTGAAGAACATGTTTTAGTGACATCTACATACAGTATGAGAAGGTGATTACTAATGTGAGTTTAAAGTGAGCAGTGTGTGG
>NW_019952000.1:0-4575 GCF_002910315.2 Salvelinus sp. IW2-2015 | reverse complement strand
ACTCCCTCATGCTGTTGATTTTTAGGGCTGCTTCAATGTATTTGATCTTCCTTTGTGCTGCTAGCCTAATGGGGTAATTGCCACAGTAATGGCCCGTTCTTCTTTTAAAAATGTACCACTTAAGCTGCTCCTAATGACTGGTGTGCCTTGCCTTGCCTTCCCAACAGGACAAGCAGGGCCTGCCGTGGTGGCTGGGAGTCAGCTATAAAGGCATTGGACAGTACGATTTACAGGACAAGTTGAAACCTCGGAAGGTAGGTTGGCCTTCTGTGACTTGTTTCTCCTTATGGTGTAACTGAACAACCAGCCCCACTCTGGTTAATAATCCACCAAACTGTAAATAATGGCAACAAAAAGCTTGTGTTCTTGGCCAGGGTAAAGGGAGGGAAAGTTGTTATCAACGTGGGTGTGATAGTATCTGGATTATGGTGATAAGATTGTGGCATTCCTCATTTAGGGTGTGATTGAAATAACCATGACTGTGATTCCAAATATGATACCTAAAGTTACAGTTTTGGCAAAAAAAAGTTACAATATATTCTTGTGTGTTTTCCTCCGCCAGTTTCATTACTATGTCTCTTACCTGTTCCCATGTTGGATCCCTGTTGACACAGCTGGGTTTGCTTAATGCCAAGGCATTAATGGGCGTGTCCCATGTATTAAACCCAGCGTATCCCAGTTCCTTTCTCAGCAGCCCTTCCAGTGGAAGGTGTAATTATGGTGCAGGATGGGGAGCAGGCAGGCAGGGCTCTGGGGCTGGATGAGCCGGCACCAAGCCAGCCTGGGCGGTCTCTGTGAGGGGCTCAGCTCTGAGAGAGAGCTATGCTCTACCCAGGCCAACCAACCACACATGGAGGGAGGGAGCACTCATGCCAAAACTCCTCTGTAGCAGACCCCTGGTGAAATGGTGGACTTTTGTAATATGCTTTTTTTTTAAGTGCACAACTCTTGTTGCTGTTCTAGAGGGGCCTGTCATCTGGTAGAATATTGATAGTGCTTCCTATCAAGGCTGGCGACCTTTGTATTCATCGCAGCCCCCCTCTGCCCTTCTCCAAGCATGCTGTGCTCATTATGCAAAGCTGCCTGTCATTGTGTGTGTGTGTTTCTCTCGGAGAGCAAACAATTGATCAAGCAATAAAACACAATCACCTTGGCAGGGGGGCTGTGAGAAGCTTGGAAGGGTGTGAGGGGCTTGGAACGGGGGTTGAGTGGGTCTTGAAGGGTGGGGGGGTTGAGGGGGTCTTGAAGGGTAGGGGGCTGAAGGGGTCTTGAAGGGGGGGCTGCAGAAAAGGAATCCCACTGCAGCACTCCAATCGTCCTGTGAGGAATCTTGGGAACTCAGGATGAAAAGGCTTTTGAAAGTGATGTTTTCCCAGACTTCAGTGACATGCGCTGAAAGAAGCTACTGTAGCCTTCTTATGGATGTCAGCTTTATCACAACTTAATGGATGGGATGAACCACAACTTCCTATCCCTGTCTGTTGGGTAAAAGAGAACTGGGGCTTTTTCCAAAATCTCAATAGTAACCAACACGTCGTTCTGAGTCTTCAGACATAGTCATAGATGGACCATGACTATGGAAGAAGGGAAGGGTAAGTATGTATTTTAATGGGTATAGGACACAAAACCATACAGGAGAATAAAATGTATGCTAGAGCACCACATTTTATACAAAGGCCGTACTTTAAATGAAAAGTTATTTCTAAGATGGTCTGAGGAGCAAATGGCTGTGATATAGAGAGCGCTCTCTCTCTCGCTCTGGCTCTCTGTGTGTGTTTCTGTCTATTTGTTTCAGTCTCTCGCTCTCTCTCTCCCAATTTCAATTCAAAGGGCTTTATCACTCTATCTCTCTTTCTCTCTCTCCGTGTCTGTCTGTTTCAGTCCATCTCTCTCTTCCTCTTATCAGCAAGTCATTTGACACTTACTTGTATTATAATCACTTGCAGGTCCAGTTATATGGTCAACCAATAAAACCAATGTAAGCACAGCTCAGTAAGGATAAAATAATTTCTGTAATGGTAATAATCATATATGATTAGACCCTTCATTTTTTATCTTGGAACAATAAAAGGCTGCTCAAATATTTATATGGGTGCTAAAATCCAAGGCTAGCTGTGTCAGTGGACCGTGCAGCTCCATTCCCTATAAGCCGTCTTTACACTTCTTTCACCTCAGTATATAATAGGTTAAAACCAGAGCCTTAATTAATGTGTGTTTGTAGTCGACTGTAGCATTCTCTCTCGTCATGCCTCTGCTGGAAATGTTCAGTGAACCAGCGTGCCATGTGACTGTATGAGAAGGGTGTGGTGGTTCTCTTCCTGCGTGTAAGTCCCAACCTTTGACACACATTATTTATCTTCCTCAGAGGATTCCTCCATCACGTCACAGGGCCTGGGGGAGTCTGGGGAGGTTGTTGTGGGTTCAGGGTTGGGTCTGCATCAGAATGTTCTGGGAATATCTCAAACCACAGGTATTTTGGCATGGGCTCTAATGAGAAGTGAAACCGCTAACATCTGAAATAAATGAGACTGAGATGGGGAACTACTGTTCTGTTCTCTAGATGACTGGACTGTCTCTCTACCATTCACCTCATGTTTAGTTTTGGTGGTAGTTTCTCTGCAATGCAGTTTGGCAGCACTGGCTTGGACTGTTTCCTCTGTCCAAATAGTAAGTGGGGTCTTGTGATCAGAGTTGAAGGTGTGTCACACATCCTTGATATATTTTGGCACTCACACTTGGTTGTGTGTGTGTGTGTGGTGTTTTGAAACTGTCTAATGATCTAGTTATGTAAATGTGTGTTATCTGTTTATTTTCTGAATGTGCTGTAGTAAGTATCCAGGGGGTTTGTGAATTAGAGAGGGGTATCCCACACAATGGGGTGAGTCTGTGGGAAGTGTGGAGCCTGCTGGTTCCCATTYTTCAGTAATTACCATGCTCCCAATCCACAGTTAGACTGGGGATCTAATTGATTAGGCTAGGCCTACAGTATTGGCTGGAGCAGCAATGGAGAAATGGTCTGGGTCACTTTACTTAAAGCATGAAGTAACATCTTATGAAATATTGACACCTAATACACTGTTATTGGCTACAGCATTTGCTTTGTGAGTTGCAGAAATTCAGTTTTACATTTTCCTTTGGTTTTAATAACTGACTTTAGAGGTGTAGTGAGAGATTCTTCCTTGTCAGCTTGGGCCCAGTTCTGAGAGCTGACCGAGAGCCGTCCTGTATTCACATGGAGGTGAAGAGGGGCCCGCTATTAATGATTAGACCAAAGTAGTAGATTCCTGAAATATTTGTCTTGGGGAGCGGTGGGAGGCTGGAGTTGATAGCACTCTGAACAACAGGGGTTGGCATGGTATGTAGAACCCAGATAACACATCACAAAGGGTAATGAAGGTACTAAGGGTTATGAATGTGGAGGGCTAATCTAAGATCTGTGGATGAAGGGAAACACACTGAAAGAAAGGGGGTCATGATGGTCTTTTCCCAGAAGAGGAGAGGAGGTTGAATACCTCTCTGTGCACAGCTTGTTCATCTGGTTTGACTGAGGAGGAAGATTGTGATAGAGGGAGAGAAGGAGTGAGTTACACAGAGCCAATTGATGAGGAAAGGAGAGAGAGCAGAGCAGTGCAAGGTGGGCGAGGTCAGAGTGAGGTGTCTGTGATGTCAGAGGGGATGGGGGGAGAGAGGCGGAGCATGCTCAGCTGACACTCTTGCAACACCTATCTGGCTGTCTGAGAACAGATGAATGTATTGTTCAAGGACGCTCTAGCCCTGTGGGAAACTTGGCCAAAGGATTCAATAACACCCTGATAATTCACCCGGGACTTAAAAAGCACATATACCTGCTCTGGTAAGCCCCCTTTTACCTGACTAGGTAGTTCAGGACACATTTAGTTGAGTTGCTGTTGTCATTCTGTTTTTGGGTTACCTGTAAGTAATTGTATGTTAATGTGCTGTACAATCCACAGTTGTAAAGCAGTGACTGCGGTGTATACTATACTGGAAACATGTAGAACCTGTTTAGAAGAATAAGATCCCTATTCTGTTATTAACATTTTTACCAAGACTTCAATGTACTAAAATCAGTTCTCAGGCTGGGTTGCTTGTGAGATCATTTAGATTTCTCGCTGAGGACTGTAGTCAAGGGTCATGTGTTCTATTATTTAGAGCTATGGCTATCTGCCTGGCTTGCCAGTACCTGGTAGAGAATGTTTATTAAATCCTCTGCCATAAATCTACACCCCAGACCCTGGTGCCAGTGCTGGATTCTCACACAGCCAGACCAGGGGAGAGTCCATCGCTCTCAGCGAAAAGAGCTCCAAATCTCTCTAAAGCTCGGTTTTGCTGTTTGCAGATGTTTCACCCCACTCCTCCTCCTGTTTTCAGCGCTCTCCCTCCAGGGCAGAATGAAATGAGAGGCTTCTTGCTAGGCAAGTCTTGCTCTCTACACTGGCTTAATTACTGAGTAGTAAGTAAATTCCACCTGACTGAGTGGCTGTCCTCTGTTCACAGCTGCTGCTGTTAATGTTGCAAGTTCACTGGGATTTAACGAGGAAGGGCCAAGAGAAAGGC
>NW_019951999.1:0-4578 GCF_002910315.2 Salvelinus sp. IW2-2015 | reverse complement strand
GCTAATATCTTCTTTCTGTTGTATTGACACTGTGACCTGAAGGACATAATAATATACTCAGTACTTTGCCTTTATAGATACATTTAACATCTAACAACCACAAATCAATCACAATGTGACAACAACATCAATGGGGAGTCCAAATAGGTTGAGGTAAAAACAGTTTTGCTAAACACACCATGGTTTCAAAAAAAACTTTAGCTGTGCCATACAAGATACTAATTTAGCTGATGTAGTATTGAGGTACAACAATAGTTTGTGTACATTATATTTCATTTCAGTTTGGCACTTGCATTGCTTATTTCTACTAGCCAGAACAGTGAAACGTGTTATGATCTAGCAAATGACCTCTGCAGAAATGAGTATATTACTTTATCAGTCCACGTGGAGATTTGAGAGATAGTAGAGAGTGTACATTGTGAAACACTCTGATGTATATAATCATGCTGGTTATACCGAGATGAGCAAAATAACGTGGTGTGTGTGTCTCTTTTAATGGGAGTATACATGTAGGTAGGTCATCAGTGGCAATCGCATTCATTGACATTCATACTGCAACATTTCTAAACCCGGCAAGTACAAATGTTCATTTAAAAATTGCTCTCTATTTTTACACAGACGTTCTAGTGCGCTATAGCCCCACATGACTGAATCAATGGCCATGTGCTTTCACCACATTTCTTTACGTGACAAATCCTGGTTTAAAACATGTATCACTTACTTAACAGTGTGACTTGGAAAATATATTCCATCACCAGATTAACAACATCTGGATAGTCACGATTAGTTCATTGATAGTCATACAAATACATGTTATCAAGCCGCCGTCATGAGCGAGAAACCCAATCTGTCATTTAAATTAAACCTAGCCCCATATCCTTAAGTGGTACAATCATTTCCTAAAATTCCCATCAACAACAATTATAGAGGGAAAAAATACAAATAATAAGAGGATAATATACAAGAGCCGTATCATGGCATATTCGTGTAATGTATGTACGGTACAAAATACATAGAGGAACATCGCAGGTGTGGTATACTAGATATGCGTTGAACATGGGTAGCTGGTATATAATATTGGTGTAAAACTCATTTATAGTTCTACATGTCAAACATTTTTAAGACTAGTTTTAAGAATACATCTAATGAATTTGATCTTTATTCGTTCATGATTATTTCTAACTGGCATTTTAAGCCATTTTTGTGCGGATTTAGAGGAAAGAGGTTTACTGTTTGTCCAGACATATCAAAATCTGGGACCCAGGGGCCTCTATCATTTATGTTCATTGCACTTATGATTTTGGCACCATAACATCTCCTTGTCTTCACTATGCAACATACAATAATCTCAGGAGAACATTGACTCCAATTCCCATCCATAGCCCCTTTCCAAACCTTTGAAAAATCTTGGAAGTTTCCCTGAGTTTTCAGATTGTGATTCACTGAGAGACAAGCCTGAGTGGAGTATATATTACGTTTCGTGCACCAACCTAATACAAAAGTATTTGTAAATCCAAAATATAAAAATATGGACACATATTTCATAGATTAAACTGAATAGACATAGATAGAATACAATAATGCATCTCCTACATGATTAGTGGAAGGACCCTGGGCATCTTTCCTCTGGTGTTTTTCAGAGTCAGTAGAAAGGCCTTTTTTGTGTCCTAAGTTTTCATAACTGTGACCTTAATTGAACTACCGTCTGTAAGCTGTTAGTGTCTTAAGGACCGTTCCACAGTTGCATGTTCATTAATTGTTKATGGTTAATTGAACAAGCATGGGAAACAGTGTTTAAACCCTTTACAATGAAGATCTGAACTTATTTGTATTTTTACGAATTATCTTTTAAAGACAGGGTCATGAAAAAGGGACATTTTTTTGCTGAGTTTATATGAGCATCATAATGTTAAAATACCATAATCCAATTAGTAGCATATTACATGGGAAATGAATGCTTAGTGTATCATTTACAATGTTATAATGCGTGTTACTGCTGATTTCTATCCTTTGGTGGGCACATTTCACAATTTAATTTACTCAACATATTCACAAATGGTGGATTTGATCACGGTTTTGAGGTTTAGGTTGCTTGATGTTCATAGCTAGCTAGCAGCACAAGCAAACATTGTTGTGCAAATCTCTCTTCACCCAGCATCAACACCAACAATCTCTGCAATCCTCCTCCATACCATTGACCTTCTGATTTTGTCTCTGTATTCTAGCAAAGCAAAATCATATAGAATTGGAAAACCAGACACAGCGATGACATCTTCTTTTGGTTGTGTTTGCCCGGAACTAATGACAGGCAGAACTATGTTTCGTGAAAGTAAGATTTTCAAACAAACACCTGCTCCTCACCTAATTTGTTAACCGCGGCTGTGGCTGCGTACAACTTGCATAAAGTAGAGCAGAGCTGACCTTTTTTCTATCGCTCTGCTGACATACTCTGGTCAGAGTATAAACAAGAGTAGACTGCCCCTAGCGGATGAATGCGGAACAGTTTTCAACCATTTAATGCAAATAATCAGAGGCTAGACAAAACTTTTATTCTAAAGAATGTGTAAACAACATATACATTGGGAGAAAAAACTACAACAGGAAACACATTGAATAGTGGCAGATGTTTATTATTAACTAGTAGGAAATCGTATCTTCACAAATCAGTAAACTGTTAGTCACAGTTTTTTTTGGAATGCATGCTTCACACCATTTCACGAATTGAGGAAGTGAATAACAAATCCAACCAATCACCCCAGTTCCCTGAGGTGCTTGAAATACCCGAGCATAAGATTATATGGTCCAAGAGCCAAAGGTTTATGGCAGTAAACATTGATACATTCCTCAGTATAATAAATGCACATTCTTTGGAAATGACAGGCAACGTCCCCCATAGATACCACACCACTGCATCAAATGGCCTATGATCACAACTGATGTAATGGCACAAAAAGCATAAACATGACACACAGGTCACTTGTGTATGCAGTAGCCTATATGTTTTTCTGTTGTTTCCATGTAACCCTGAGGACATAATAATATACTCAGTACTTTGCCTTTTAAGATACATTTAACCCATCTAACAACCAACAATCAAATCACAATGTGACAACAACACATCAATGGGGAGTCCAAATAGGTTGAGGTAAAACAGTTTTGCTCAAACACACATGGTTCAAAAAAAACTTTACCTGTGCCATACAAGATACTAATTTAGCTGATGTAGTTATTGAGGTACAACATAGTTTTGTTTACATTATATTCATTCAGTTTGGCACTTGCATTGCTTATTTCTACTAGTCCAGAACAGTGAAACAGTGTTATGATCTAAGCAATGACCTCTGCAGAAATGAGTAATATTACTTTTCATCAGTCCACAGTGGAGAATTTGAGAGATAGTAGAGAGTGATACATTGTGAAACAACTCTGATGTAATTTAATCATCAGATGGCTTACTAACCAGAGATGAGCAAAATACACGTGGGTGTGTGTCTCTTTTTTAATGGGAAGGGTATACATGTAGGTAGGTCATCAGTGGCAATCAGCATTCATTGACATTCATACTGCAACATTTTCTAAACCCGGCAAGTACAAATGTTCATTTAAAAAACTTGACTCTTATTTTACACAGACGTTCTATGTGCGCTATAGCCCCACATGACTGAATCAATGGCCATGTGCTTTCACCACATTTCTTTACGTGACAAAATCCTGAGTTAAAACATGTATCACTTACTTAAACAGTGTGACTTGGAAAATAATATATCCCATCACCCAATAACAACAATCTGGGATAGTCACATTAGTCATTGATAGTCTGAAATACCATGTTTTAGCCACGTATTGAGACGAGACAACCCCAATGTGTATAATACTACTAGCCCCAATCCCTTAATATGGTAACAAKATTCTCCTAAATTCCCCATCAACAACAATTATAGAGGGAAAAATACAATAATAGAGGAATATTACAGGCCTATCATGGCATATTATTATTATGTAGGRCAAAATAATAGAGAACATCAGCAGGTGTGGTATTAGATATGTTGACATGGTATGAGTATATAATATTGTGTGTAATAACTCATATAGTCTCACATGTCAAAACATTTTAAGACTAGTTTTAAGGATACTCTAAGAATTTGTTTTATTCTTCATGATTAACTGGCATTTTAAAGCATTTTGTGCGGATTAGAGAAAAGAGAGTTTTACTGTTATGTCGAGACATTCAAAACTGGACCCAGGGGCCCTCTATCATTTTATTGTCATGCACTTTGATTTGGCACCAGAACACTCCCTTGTCTTTCACTGCACACATACAACTAATATAGAGAAACATTGCACCCCAATCCCATCCATAGCCCCTTCCAAACCTTTGAAAAAATCTGAAGTATTCCCTGAGTTTTCAGATTTGTGATTCCTGAGAGACAAGCCTGAGTGGAGGTTATATATACGTTTCGTTCACCACCTACATACAAAAGTATCTTGTAAATCAAAATATAAAAATATGGAACACATATTCATAAGATTAAACTGAATAGAATAGAATACAATAATGCATCTCCTACATGATTAGTG
>NW_019951998.1:0-4581 GCF_002910315.2 Salvelinus sp. IW2-2015 | reverse complement strand
ATGGTAACAATGCTTCATTTTAAGTGCATGCTCTTGATGGTGTCAAAAGCGCACACATTTTTCAACAACGTCAATAAATATATGTATTTAGGCTGCTAGATGGTCACTGAGCAGGCTGTGTCACCCGTTGTGTTTTGGAAGGGGCACAGCCGCTTTTAACTAGAGGGGCTAAGTAACATTAACTCGGCGGGGAAGTCTGCAAATGATGTTCCCGCTATGCTGTCTGGTCAATGTAGCTTCCTTTACGCGCCTAGCCAACTTAAACTCACTCCAAGATTTACTCTGATGGAAACGGAGCGGGGACGTATGTGGGTGGTATGGTGGAAGCGTCGATGTCACAAAAGTAGGTTATCATAAGGCACTACGTGAGTTTTCTAGAGCACCCATATAAGAGATGGTACGCCTTGAAATGTACACTGTTGTATGTGCAGGGCTGTGTGCATATGGGTGCCTAATCAGTGATAGACGTGAATAAAGACTTCCATTGTATGTGACTGTCGAGAGCTCGCAGTCTGCCACGGCTAGTGCATCTAACGTCGTCAGGCACTCTCAAATACCGATAAATATGTGCGAGCGGAGCTTTTGTTTACTGCTATAATTCACGGCTCCTAGTTAGTTCACCAGGAATGAGGCTGAGTTGATGAGGTACCTCATTGTGTGGGTAGGTATCGAGCTGGACAGAATAACGAGTGTGTCATCGGAGCAAAGTCTTACATGTTGTTGTGATTTATCTGAATGGCCAGTAAGTCACAACTACAAGAACAACAAGACTGAAGGACGTCTAGTTTGTGCATTTGCGAGGACTAGTATAGAGAGGATGCGAGCCGAGTTAATTAGCGAAAGTGCCCGAGTTAAGTATTACGGTTCGGCTGATTTCAAGTTGTTCATAACAATCGTGTAAAATCTCCGTGATATTTATTGGAGCCGATTTGCTGTATTCGTTCATTTGTTATAAAGCAAACTTTATTTAGACAACGAGGGCAAGTCATTAAGAGAGTTGGAACACATTCTTATTTCGAATGACGGCCTAGGAACGGTGGGTTTAACTGTAGGGCCTTATGTTCAGGGGCAGAACGACAGAATGTTTATACCTTGTCAGCTCAGAGATTTCAATCTTGCAACCTTAGCGGTTAACTAGTCCACACGCTCTAACCACCTGCTACAAGGAGCCCTGCCTGTTACGCAAATTCAGTAAGACATCCATGGTAAGGTTGGCTAGACGTAGAGTTGAAGACGGTTATGCTTATAAAAAAATCACTCATAATCCCTGAGGTGATATAAACTAGCACATGGTAGTGAGATGAGAGAATTGGCACGTTACTGTGCAGTGTGTAAATGAGTGCGAGTGCGTTTGCGTTTGCAATATTAATGCGATGGTGCGCGAGATGGTGATGACTCTACGAGTGCAGCGGAAAAAGGGAGTCCGTTGTCGTGTGCTGCAATGAGTATGTCCAACGCTGTAACGCTACCGAGTAATACATCAGACTAGCCGTGACTTAAACTCAATCAAGCAGCGAAGTAATAGTATATTAAAAGCCTGCATATTGAAGTAAAAGCTTTGAGCGCCTACCGATGGAGAGAGGCGATCGCGCGAGCGACGAATGTAGGAGATTAGAGAGCTTCACTCATCACGACTGTATGAGCACACGACAGACACATGACGACGCACGACCAGCCACAGTATTGTCCAGCGAAGACTGGGAGGTGCTAGAGCCCGGTGGAACCTGCGGTTTGTTAGCTAATATCGGCAGCATCGATGGGGTCAGTTTGCTTCTCGTTGTAAGTCGGAACCTGGGTGAGATTAATGTCTGCGGCGCAGAGAGAGGGTCAGAGTGACGTCCATAGACGCGGAGTCACGACACACGCGCGCACGCGGGATGCTGCGATGAAGTGTTGATGTCAGGATATGGGGACGGTGACCCACCGCTTCACAACCGCATACGTATCTCTGAGCACATCGCTCATACACAAAAAACACGGTGACGTTGCGCGATAGTTTGCAGGTGTGAATTGCCCTGTTTCTAAGTGATGATCTCTTTGGTAGTTTTGCGGATTCAGATGGTTCTGTCGCGTGCATTAGTGTTGCACGAGGAATCGGGTCGTAGAAACGCAGGATGATGTAGTACGATCATTATATGGATGCAGGGTTGAGTTTGCCGAGTTAGTATGGCTCTTCAGTTGTGAGAGTGTCAGTGATGGTTATTGTGCGAGGATAATGATGAACATTCAGCGATGCCAGGCTGTGGACACACGTTGCAGATTCGAAAAGTTGCGGGATGTGAAAGGCTAAGGGACTTGAGTATCAGAGACGGGCGCGAGCTGGATATATGTGGACGGAGAGAGTTGAACGCGTCGACGCGGACGCATTATAGAGGTGTGAAGCGCGTGGGTTAGTGACAGGTGATAGGTGCGTAAAAAGTCATGAGGAATGATCGGTAGTATCGCACAACGACATAAGTGTGAAGATGACTTCGTGCGGATGCGTTGAGCGGACGAGCCATTTACGTGAGGTATTATTCGCAGTTTGGCGTACGTGGAGCTCACGATGCCGAGCCCTTGTGAGGTATGTCGGCTTGCCTCACTTGCCGACACCTAGTTCTGCCGAGATTCTTCAAAACTGTAATATCGCGCACCATAACATTCGAGGTTGTGCGTGCTAACCCACAGCCAACATTTCACCGACCCTGAGGTGGAGTGGCATCTGCGCTACGATATACAGTCTCGGGCTATAACGGCATTTATCCGGTATGTTCAGGCGAATCGTATGCTGACATCACGTGGATATAGAGCGTTCTGTATTCTAATCGAAATGTAAGGTGCCGCTACGTTGCTATGCGCCACGGGATTTCGAAACTGACCGAATCGTAGCAATTTAGAACTTGAAATTAGCTGACTCGGCACACCTATAGGAAGGTTGTGCGCGTCCAGGAAAGGGCTTGTTCCGCACGGCGCGCATACGAGGTACCAGATGGGGTAATATCTCGCGTAGGGCTCCGTATTTGTGTGTGTTTATGTTATAGTTGTGTGGTCTATAAATTGCTCGTAGCTGTGGATTCTGAAGCAGCGGGTGCTGACTGACTGTAGCAGAGGTAGGTTCAGGGCAGTGGGCGGTCTAAGGAGTCTCAACACACTCCAGCCAGCGCGTGTGGCATGGATGCACTAGAGCTTAGGATGTCGTAGTGTGATCAGCCAGGTGGGGGGGGAATCAACAGCACTTTCGTGTGTTTTGGCCAGCAGCTCTTTCGCAATGCTTCAAGCATCTGCGCTGTGCGCTGTTTATGACTTCAAGCCTATCAACTCCCGAGATTAGGCTGGTGTAACCGATGTGAAATGGCTAGCTAGTTAGCGGGGTGCGCGCTAATATCGTTTCAAGCTCTGAGACTTGGAGTAGTTGTTCCCCTTGCTCTGCATGGGTAACGCTGCTTCGAGGGTGGCTGTTGTCGATGTGTTCCTGGATCGAGGCCAGGTAGCGGCGAGGAGAGGGATGGAAGCTATACTGTTACACTGGAAATACTAATGTGCCTATAAGAACATCCAATAGTCAAAGGTATATGAAATACAAATSGTATAGAGAGAAATAGTCCTATAATTCCTACAACCTAAAAAACTTCTTACCTGGGAATATTGAAGACTCATGTTAAAAGGAACCACCAGCTTTCATATGTTCTCATGTTCTGAGCAGGGAACTTAAACTTTAGCTTTCTTACATGGCACTTACTTTCTTCTCAAACACTGTTTTTGCATTATTTAAACCAAATTGAACATGTTTATTTATTTGAGGCTAAATTGATTTTATTTATGTATTATATTAAGGTAAAATAAGTGTTCATTCAGTATTGCTGTAATTGTCATTATTACAAATATATATAAAATATATATATATTTTTTTATAACTAACTAAATCGCCCGATTAATAGGTATCGGCGTTAAAATCATAATCGGTTGACCTCTGATACCATGTCTTATTTTGAGGTGACTGATTTCATGCCAATAACAATGTATTTGAGAGAAGTGCTGAATGTGCAAATATATATTTTTTGTAAATATTGAAGACGAAATACAGCTTACATGTTGTCAACAACCTAAACCAACCCTGTTTGTTTTGCCCCATAGTTGCGCACGGCTCAGTTGTTGCTAAACAACCAACCCGTCTCGTGTTTGAATAACTAGCTAGTTGGCTATTACTCAAGTTCCAATACACTGAACAAAAATACAAAACGCAACATACAATTTTTACTGAGTTACACTTCATAAGGAAGTAAGGCAATTTAAATAAAATAGGCCCTAATCTATGGATTTCATATAACTGAATACAGATATGCATATTTTTTTATATATATATTTTTTTATACTTGCTATATTGTATTTACTTCGCCACCATGGCCTTTTATATTTGATTTTTATTTATTTATATATATATATATTTTGTTTGCCTTCACCTCCCTTATTTTATTTTTATTTTCCCTTAGACTTATTTTTCACTGTATTATTGACTGTATGTTTGTTTTACTCCATGTGTAACTATGTGTTGTTGTATGTGTCGAACTGCTTTGCTTTATCTTGGCCAGGTCGCAATTGTAA
>NW_019951997.1:0-4581 GCF_002910315.2 Salvelinus sp. IW2-2015 | reverse complement strand
CCCGAACAAGGAGAGGGAACAACTTCGGCGGAAGTAGTGACAGTACCACCCCCTTGACATGCGGCTCCAGCAGCGCGTCGACACCGGCCTCTGGGACGACCCGGAGGGCGAGGCGCAGGGTGATCCGCACGAAGACGGTGGAACTYCTGCAGCATAGAAGGGTCCAACACGTCCTCGACCGGAACCTAGCACCTCTCCTCCGGACCGTACCCCTCCCACTCCACGAGATACTGAAGGCCCTCGTCCGACGCCTCGAATCCAGTATGGAGCGAACGGAGTACGCCGGGGCCCCCCGATGTCCAGAGGGGTGTGGAGGAACCTCCCGCACCTCAGACTCCTGGAGCGGGCCAGACACCACCGGCCTGAGGAGAGACACATGGAACGAGGGGTTAATACGGTAATCGGGGGGAGCTGTAACTTATAGAAAACCTCGTTCACTCTCCTCAGGACTTTAAATGGCCCCACAAACTGCRGGCCCAGCTTCCGGCAGGGCAGGCGGAGGGGCACGTTTCGGGTCAAGAGCCAGACCCGGTCTCACTGCGGTGGCGATCTGCGTTCTTCTTTTGGCGCGTCRCGGCCTGCTGAAGGGAGACACGGATGGCTTCCCATGTCTCCTCCGCGAGCCTGAACCAGTCGTCCACCACAGGAACCTCGGTCTGACCCTGATGCCAAGGTGCCAGAACCGGCTGGTACCCCAGTACGCACTGGAAGGGAGAGAGGTTAGTGTAGGAGTGACGGAGTGAGTTCTGTGCCATCTCGGCCCAGGGCACGTACGCCGCCCACTCCCCCGGCTGGTCCTGGCAATAGGACCGCAGAAACCTACCCACATCCTGGTTCACTCTCTCCACCTGCCCATTACTCTCGGGATGAAAACCTGAAGTAAGGCTGATCCCCAGATGCTCCATGAACGCCTTCCAGACCCTAGACGTGAACTGGGGACCCCGATCAGACACTATATCCTCAGGCACCCCGTAGTGCTGGAAGACATGTGTAAACAGGGCTTCCGCAGTCTGTAGGGCCGTAGGGAGACCGGGCAGAGGAAGAAGACGACAGGACTTAGAGAAACGATCCACAACGACCAGGATYGCGGTGTTACCCTGTGAAAGTGGAAGATCAGTTAGAAAATCCACCGACAGGTGCGACCAAGGCCGCTGTGGAACGGGTAAGGGGTGTAAACTTACCTCTGGGCAGGTGCCTAGGAGCCTTACACTGGGCGCACACCGAGCAGGAGGAAACATAAACCTTCACGTCCTTAGCCAAGGTAGGCCACCAGTACCTCCCGCTCAAACAGCACACTGTCCGACCGATCCCAGGATGACCAGAGGAGGGTGACGTGTGGGCCCAATCGATCAACCGGTCACGAACAGCAGACGGGACGTACAGACGCCCAGCGGTACACTGGACGGGAGCGGGCTCTGCACGTAACGCCTGCTCAATGTCCGTGTCCAGCTCCCACACTACCGGCGCCACCAGACAGGAGGCGGGGAGTATGGGAGTGGGATCCATGGGCCGCTCCTCTGTGTCATACAGCCGGGACAATGCGTCTGCCTTCACATTCTGGGAGCCTGGTCTGTAGGACAGAGTAAACACAAAACGGGTGAAAAACATGACCCACCTTGCCTGGCGAGGGTTCAGTCTCCTCGCTGCCCGGACGTACTCCAGATTACGGTGGTCAGACCAGATGAGAAAAGGGTGTCTAGCCCCCTCAAGCCAGTGTTTCCACGCCTTCAAGGCATTTACGACAGCCAACAGCTCCTGGTCCCCCACGTCATAGTTTCGCTCCGCCGGGCTGAGCTTCTTTGAGAAGAAGGCACAGGGGGCGGAGCTTCAGTGGCGTACCCGAGCGCTGTGAGAGCACAGCTCCTATCCCAGCCTTGGATGCGTCCACCTCCACTAWGAACGCCAAAGAGGGATCCGGATGGGCCAGCACGGGAGCCGAGGTAAACAGAGCCCTCAGGTGACTAAAAGCCCTGTCCGCCTCAGCTGTCCACTGCAAGCGCACCGGGCACCCCTTCAGCAGTGAGGTAATGGGAGCCGCTACCTGACCAAAACCCCGGATAAACCTCCGGTAGTAGTTGGCAAACCCTAAGAACCGCTGCACCTCCTTTACCGTGGTGGGAGTCGGCCAATTACGCAAGGCTGCAATGCGGTCACTCTCCATCTCCACCCCTGAGGTGGAAATGCGATACCCTAGGAAGGAGACGGACTGTTGAAAGAACAGGCATTTCTCAGCCTTGACATACAGGTCATGCTCCAACAGGCAACCAAGCACTTTGCGCACCAGGGACACATACTCGGCGCGTGTAGCGGAGTATATCAAAATGTCATCAATATACACCACCACACCCTGCCCGTGTAGGTCCCTGAAAATCTCATCTACAAAGGCTTGGAAGACTGATGGCGCATTCATCAACCCGTACGGCATGACGAGGTACTCATAGTAACCCGAGGTGGTACTACAAGCCGTCTTGCACTCGTCTCCCTCTCGGATACGCACCAGGTTGTAAGCGCTCCTGAGATCTAGTTTAGTGAAGAAGCGCACCCCGTGCATTGACTCTATCGCTGTGCCTATGAGCGGTAGCGGGTAACTATACCTAACAGTGATCTGATTCAGACCCCGATAGTCAATACACGGGCGCAGACCTCCCTCCTTTTTCTTCACAAAAAATAAACTCGAGGAGGCTGGTGAAGTGGAGGACTGAATGTACCCCTGACGCAGGGATTCAGAGACATATGTTTCCATAGCCTCCGTCTCCACCTGTGAGAGGGGATACACGTGACTCCTGGGAAGTGCAGCGTCTTGCAGGAGATCTGTCACACAATCGCCCTGTCGATGAGGTGGTAATTGAGTCGCCTTCTTTTTGGAGAAGGCGAGAGCCAAATCGGCATATTCAGGGGGAATGCGCACGGTGGAGACCTGTTCTGAACTCTCCACCGTAGTAGCACCAACGGAAACCCCTAAACACCTACCTGAGCACTCTCGAGACCACCCTGTGAGAGCCCTCTGTGGCCAAGAAACAGTAGGGTTAAGACAAGCTAATCGGGGTAGGCACAGCACCACGGGAAACGCAGGAGAGTCAATAAGGAAAATACTTATTCTCTCCGTGTGACCYCCCTGCGTCACCATGTCCAAAGGAGCAGTGACCTCCCTAATTAACCCTGACCCTAATGGTCGACTATATAAGGTGTGAACGGGGGAGGGCACATCCACGGGAACAATGGGGGTCCCTAAACTATGAGCTAACGCTCTATCAATGAAATTCCCAGCCGCGCCTGAATCTACGAGCRCCTTATGCTGGGAATGAAGGGAATACTCAGGAAAAGTGACAGACACAAACATATGTGCAACAGAGGGCTCTGGGTGAGAATGGTGCCGGCTCACCTGGGGTGACGCCAGAGCGCCCTGCCTGCTGCCTCGATTCCCAGAGGAACCAACCCGGCACCAACCGGCAGTGTGACCTCTGCGGCCACAGATGGTGCACGAGCGGGAACCCCCTCCGGTCTCCCTGCGCACCGTCCCTCCCAGCTCCATGGGTATCGGAGAGGGGGTGCGGGAGGATGGAACCACCAGACCCCGATCTAAACGTCTGCGAGTAGCCAGCAGGTTGTCCAGCCGGATGGACAGGTCCACCAGCTGGTCGAACGTGAGGGTGGTGTCTCTGCAGGCCAGCTCCCGATGGACGTCCTCGTGCAGACTGCAGCGGTAATTGTCAATCAGGGCCCTGTTGTTCCATCCCGCGCCGGCAACCAGGGTCCTAAACTCCAGGGCGAACTCCTGGACGCGCCTCGTCTCCTGCCTCGGATGGTAGAGGCGTTCACCCACCCCTCTACCCTCGGGCGTGTGGTCAAAGACTGCCCGGAAACGGCGGGTGAACTCCTCAAACTGGTCCAACGCCGCATCTCCCTCTCTCCACACAGCGTTGGCCCACTCCAGGGTTTTCCCGGTGAGGCACGAGACGAGGGAAGACACCCTCTCACTACACGATGGAGCCGGGTGGACGGTGACCAGGTAGAGGTCTAATTATAACAGGAACCCCTGGCAGTTCGCATCCCTCCCGTCGTACTCCTGGGACAAGGAGAGACGAATCCCACTGGGTTCAGGCGGGAAAGGGGCGCTCAGGGGAGACCCCGGTTGTGTTGGTGGAGGCACTGGAAGAACTCCCTGTCTCTTCCAGCGGTCCATTGTCTGAACAACGTGGTCCATGGTGGTGCCAAGATGGTGTAGTATTGCTGCATGCTCCTGGACGTGCTCCTCCACTCCTATGACCGGGGTACYGTTTCCTGCTGACTCCATAGTTAGGTCGGAGATTCTGTAAAGGTGTTTAACTGGCGGCAGAGAAGTCATACGCAGGAGAGAAATAACTGTGTTTCCAACGGYGCAGTTTATTCACAAAAAAACCCACAGGAAAACATAACAATAAAAATCAATGGGTAACATAACCCGACGCACACCAGTACAGATGTACACATACACTTACAATAAACAATCAGCGACAAGGACATGAGGGGAAACAGAGGGTTAAATACACAACATGTAATTGATAGGATTGGAACCAGGTGTGATGGAAGACAAGACAAAAC
>NW_019951996.1:7255-11837 GCF_002910315.2 Salvelinus sp. IW2-2015 | reverse complement strand
CCCCAAAGATTTTCTATTGGGTTCAGGTCTGGAGACTGGCTAGGCCACTCCAGGACCTTGAGATACTTCTTACGGAGCACTCCTTAGTTGCCCTGGCTGTGGTTTCGGGTCGTTGTCATGCTGAAGACCCAGCCACGACCCATCATCAATGCTCTTACTGAGGGAGGAGGTTGTGGCTAAGATCTCGAATACTGGCCCCATCCATCCTCCCCTCAAACGGTGCAGTCGTCCTGTCCCCTTTGCAGAAAGCATCCCAAGATGATGTTTCCACCTCCCTGCTTCACGGTTGGTGTGTTCTTGGGTTGTACTCATCTCTTCCTTCCTCCAAACACGGCGAGTGGAGTTTAGACCAAAGCTCTATTTTTGAATCATCAGACATGACCTTCTCCCATTCCTCCTCTGGATCATCCAGATGGTCATTGCAAACTTCAGACGGGCCTGGCATGCGCTGCTTGAGCAGGGGGACCTTGGTGCGCTGCAGGATTTTAATCCATGACGGCGTAGTGTGTTACTAATGGTTTTCTTTGGACTGTGGTCCAGTCTCTTCAGGTCATTGACCAGTCCTGCCGTGTAGTTCTGGGCTGATTCCTCACCTTCCTCATGATCATTGATGCCCACGAGGTGAGATCTTGCATGGAGCCCCCAGACGAGGGTGTTGACCACATCTTGAACTTCTTCTATTTTCTTCTATTTTCTAATATTGCGCCAACAGTTGTTGCCTTCTCACCAGCTGCTGCCTATTGTCCTGTAGCCCATCCCAGCCTTGTGCAGTCTAACAATTTATCCTGATGTCCTTACACAGCTCTCTGGTCTTGGCCATTGTGGAGAGGTTGGAGTCTGTTTGTGGATGAGTTGTGGACAGGTGTCTTTTATACAGGTAACGAGTTCAAACAGGTGCAGTTAATACAGGTAATGAGTGAGAACAGGAGGGCTTCTTAAGAAAAAACTAACGGTCTGTGAGAGCCGGAATTCTTACTGGTTGTAGGTGATCAAATACTTAGTGTCATGCAATAAAATGCAAATGAATTACTAAAAATCATACAATGTGATTTCTGGATTTTGTTTTAGATTCCGTCTCTCACAGTTGAAGTGTACCTATGATAAAAATTACGAACCTCTACATGCTTTGTAAGTAGGAAAACCTGCAAAATGGCAGTGTATCAAATACTTGTTCTCCCCACTGTATAAGGCCGTATTTTTCTCCACATCGTGGCAAGTGTGGACATGATCTCAAATGAGGGCAGGAAATGCAGAATTTATGGAAATGCATGAAATTATTTTAGGTGAACTTGAATTGAACAGTATAAACAATCGAGGGAGACCCATTGATAATTTAGATATATGTGTTGCCACCTAAATAACCGTTATACCGCCAACTTTGAAAAATACCATGATGATAATTTTGGCCATACATCGTCCAGCCCTACTGTGGTATATTACTCAAAAGGGGTTTTCTGCTCAAAAATACTTTACAGAAAGTACACTGGAGTAACAAGCCCTGGTGATTAGATAGAAAAGGCTGCTGTGAAACCTTCCGTTTTAGTGAAGACGGACAAAGAAGAAACACCGCTATTCACAAACTACCTGATGAACATAGTCAATCACTAGTTGTTCACTAGTTAAATCACTGATGAACATGTCAATCACTAGTTGTTCACTAGTATAAATCACCTGATGAACATAGTCAATCACTAGTTGTTCACTAGTATAAATCACCTGATGAACATAGTCAATCACTAGTTGCTCACTAGTATAAATCACCTGATGAACATAGTTAATCACTAGTTGTTCACTAGTATAAATCACATGCGACGTCTATTTTTCTTGCAAATTTGATCTGAAAAGGACATATATGTCTGAAGTCTCTCTCTGGATGCCCCAGGGTGGAAGGGAAAGGGGGAAAGGGGGGATTCCTAGTCAGTTGTACAACTGAATGCCTTCAACTGAAATGTGTCTTCCGCATTTAACCCAACCCCTCTGAATCAGAGAGGTGTGGGGGTCTGCCTTAATCTACATCCACGTCTTCGGCGCCCAGGGAACAGTGGGTTAACTGCCTTGTTCAGGGGCAGAACGACAGATTTTTACCTTGTCAACTCGGGGATTCGATCCAGCAATCTTTCGGTTACTGGCCCAATGCTCTAACTACTAGGCTACCTGCCACCCCTCGGATTGTGTGTGTGTGTGTGTCCTTGTCTGTCTTTATATCTGTGTGTGTTTAGGGGGGTGGAGTGTCTGCCGTTGGTCTCAGGCCAGCTGTGGGGGGTCGGGGGCGGGGGCAGGGTCGGGGGCGGGGTCGGGGTCGGCTCCTGCTTGCTGGTCTGAGTGGAGCAGAGCGGCGGGGAGGCTCATCTTTTGTTTATCTGCTTCACTGCAAAGCCCTGTGTCTGTATACCAAATACCACCCTATTCCCTATATAATGCACTACTGTTGACCAGGGCCCATAGTGCTCTGGTCAACAGTAGTGCACTAGGGAAAAGGGTGCCGTTTGAGAGGCAGAGCCCTGGGTTTATTCAGAGAGGTGCTGCAGATGGATGCTCAGATTGTTGTTGAAGGCTGTAGCAGAGGGCTCAGCATCAGATGAGGCTATAATGAACATTGGAACACATCCAACCTCAGGATTGATGTGACCCTTTAGCCTGTTGAAATGTTGAGCGGTACAGATCTAGAATCAGGGGTTTACAGCTTGGTATGTTCTGAGAAAGCTGCTGGAACTGCTGTAGAAACATCATCAAGAAAAGCGATGAGAAAAATTGTCTCATTGTTATATTTCACTATTCACTATACTCCTCTTTCAATCAGCAGGCTACAATTTGAACGTGGTGGTGTTGGAATCAACACAGATTTGTGAAACCTCTATAGTGTGCCTCAGTGTGCCTCAGTGTGGCCTCATAGTGTGACTGAGTCCTCACTGCTGTTCCTCTGTTTGACTTCCTGTGTCTGAGTCCACTCTCCTCTGTTCCTCTGTTTGACTTCCTGTGTCTGAGTCCACTCTCCTCTGTGTCTGTGACTCTGCTTTGCAACTTCCTGTGTCTGAGGTCCACTCTCTCTCTGTTCCTCTGTTTGACTTTCCTGTGTCTGAGTCCACTCTCCTCTGTTCCCCTGTTTGACGGTTCTGCTGATTTAGTCCTCCTCCTCTGTCCTACTGTTTGACTTCCTTGGTGCTGAGTCCACCTCTCCTCGTCCCGTGCTGTTGAATATACCAAAGGTGTGCTGGACAACCTACTCCTCTGTGCGCATCCTGTTGACTTCTCGATCTGAGTCCACTTACTACATGTTCTTGCTGTTTGACTTCTGTTGTCTGAGTCCACTCTTCTCTGTTCCTCTGTTTGACTCCTGTGTCTGATCCTCTCCATCTGTCTCCTCTGTTTCGACTTCCGTGTAGTCACTACTGTTCTGTTCCTCTGTTTTGACTTCCTGTGTTTGAGTCCACTCTCCTCGTTCCTCTGTTTGGACTTCCTGTGTACTGGAGGTCCACTCTCCTCTTGTACGTCCCCAAGCTGCTTGTGGAGTATGGTACAACGCGCAGCGCAGCGCCCACAACCCGTCTCTGTCTCAGGCTCCATATTCCTCTGTGCAGCATATCCAGGCATCCTCCTCCGCTTGAGAGTCTCCGTGGCAACGGCAGGCGCGTGAACAGCAGGCAGTCTCTCAGCAAGAGTCTTCTTCCCAGCACGGTGAAGATCCACAGCAGGCAAGGGCCAAAGTCCTAACTCATCACTAAACCAAGGGTGGCCACCTGTCGTTATCACGTAATGTCTCATCACGCCTCCAATCATTCAAGTCACGGTAACCCACCATCCAGGGATGTTACACATGCATAATCCCTGAGGCTTGATCACTAAGAAAGGTTGAATGGCGATGGGATAGGGAGTGTGTGGGGACGGGGGGAACGGTGAAGTGTGTGGGGCGACGGAGGGGCTAAGTTGACGTTTGGGTGTGTGTGTGGTGTGTTGTGTGTGTGTGTGTTGTGTGTGGTGTAGGTAGTGTGTGATGTTGTGTGTGAGTTTGTGTGTGGTGATTTGTGTGTGTGTGTTGTGATGTGTGTGTGGGTGTGTGTGTGTGTTGTGTGTGTGTGTGTGTGTGTTATTCTAGTTTGTCTATAGTCTTGCGGTGCCAGCAAGAGTAAGGTCATTTATCTTATCTGGACTAATGGAAATGTTTGTCGTGTCTACCAGCTGGGAACGTTCAGGACCACTAAGAGAGGAATGTATGTTGTCTTCACCACTGTTGCAAGATGACAGCTCCATGTATCTTCTGTATTCTAGATATAATTGCAGGACAGGAATTTGCAGATCCACAGATGACCTCTTCAGAAACAAACTACCAATAGTTGGACCCGATATCAGACTCAAAATGCCTGAACACTACTTGGTACAGGTAGAAGAAAACCACAACACCCCCCCCCCCCCCCCCCACCACCCCCCCCCCGCCCCCCCCACCCCCACCCCCCCCAAGCCACAACGACAGCCCCCCCAGCCCAAAAGCACGCCCCCCAGCCCGACAACACAGCCCCCCCCAGCCACAACAACAGCCCCCCCCCCCCCCCCCCCCCCCAGCCACCATCATCTCTCTTCTTTTTGT
>NW_019951996.1:0-1185 GCF_002910315.2 Salvelinus sp. IW2-2015 | reverse complement strand
CCTAACCCAACTATATTTGACCATAAACCTAACCCAACTATATATGACCCTAAACCTAACCCAACTATATCTGACCCTGACTCTAAACCTAACCCAACTATATCTGACCCTGACTCTAAACCTAACCCAACTATATTTGACCCTAACTCTAACTCAACTATATCTGACCCTAAACCTAACCCAACTATATCTGACCATAACGCAACTATATCTAACCCTAACCCAACTATATCTGACTCTAACCCAACTATATCTGACTCTAACCCAACTATATCTGACCCTAACCCAACTATATCTGACCCTATCCCAAATATATCTGATCCTAACCTTAACCCAACTATATCTGACCCTAACGCAACTATATCTGACCCTAACCCAACTATATCTGACTTTAACCCTAACCCAACTATATCTAACCCTATTCCAACTATATCTGACCCTAACCCTAACCCAACTATATCTGACCCTAACCCAACTATATCTGACTCTAACCCTAACCCAACTATATCTGACCCTAACCCAACTACATCTGACCCTAACCCAACAATATCTGACCCTAACCCTAACCCAATTATATCTGACCCTAACCCTTACACAACCATATCTGAACCCAACCCAACTATATCTGATTGTAACCCAACTATATCTGACCCTAACCCAACTATGTCTGACCCCAACCCAACTATATCTGACCCTAACCCAAATATATCTGACCCGAACCCAACTATATCTGACCCTAAGGCAACTGTATCTGACACTAGCCCTACTCTATCTGACACTACCTCTAACTATATATAACCCTGAACCAACTATATCAAACCCTAACCCAACTCTATCAGACCCTAGACCTAACCCAAATATATCTGACCCTAACCTAACTGTATCTGACCCGAACCCAACTAGATCTGACCATAAACATAACCCAAATATATCTGACCCAAACCCAACTGTATCTGACCCTAAACCTAACCCAACTATACCTGACCCAAACCCAACTATATCTGACCCTAAACCCAACCCAACTATACCTGACCCTAACCAAACTATATCTGACCCTAACCCAACTATATCTGACCCTGAACCAACTTTATCTGACCATAACCCAACTATATCTGACCCTAACCATAACCCAACAACATCTAACCCTAGCCCAACTATATCTGACCCTAACCCAACCATATCTGA
>NW_019951995.1:3074-7657 GCF_002910315.2 Salvelinus sp. IW2-2015 | reverse complement strand
AACTGAGCACCAAACGAGTTCACAGTGTTCCACTCCTAATGGTTAAACTAATATCTTTTTGGGGAAAGCAAAACAGCAACCCAAAACATCACAAGTGTTCACTCCACCCTAATAATGGACTAATAACTGAAGCACCAAACAATTCACATGTGTTTCCACCCTCCCTAATGGCAACTAGATACGTCGGACACCAAAAACATTCACAAGGTTGTATCCACTCCTACATGACTAATACTCAGCAACCCCAAACAATTCACAGTTTGATGTTCCGCACTCCTAACGTGGACTATATATTATCATTGAGCACCAACATCACAGTTGTCTACCACTCCAATGACTAAATATACCAGCCACCAAACATTCACCAGCTTGTTCCAACTCCAATGGACTAAATACTGAGCACCAAACATCACAGTGTTCCACTTCCTAATGGACTAATACTGAGCACCAAACCTCAATTAACATTTGCACTAGTGTTCTCTCTCCTAAGACTCAATACTTGAGCACCAAACCATTCCACATGGTACCACTCCTAATGCGACTAATACTCAGCACCAAAACCTTTATTAACATTCACATTGTTCCACTTCCAATGGACTAATACTGGCACCAAACATTCGACAGTTCCACTACTAAGGACTAATACTGACACCAAACCTCATTAACATGCAACAGCTGTTCCACTCCTAATGACTAATACTGAGCAGCACCAAACATTCACAGCTTTCCACTCCTAATTTACTAATACTGAAGCACCAAACATGTCACAATGTTCCAACTCCTAAATGACAATACTGAGCACAAACATTCACAGTGTTCCACTCCTTTAATGGACTACAATACTGAGCACCAAACCTCATTAACATTCAAACAGTGTCCAACTCCTAATGGACTAATACTGAGCACCAAAACATTCACAGTGTTCCACTCTAATTGACTAATACTGAGCACCAAAACATTCACAGTGTTCCAGTTCCTAATGGACTAAACTGCACACCAAACAATTCACACGTGTTCCCACTTCCTAATCGACTAATACTGAAGCACCAAACATTCACAGTGTTTCCATCCTAATGGACAATACTGAGCACCAAAAAACATTCACAGTGTTCCTCTCCTATGGACTAATACTGAAGCACCAAAACATTTCAGCAGTTGTTCCATTCTAATGGACTAATAACTGAGCCACCGAAACATTCAACAGTGTTCCACGTTTCCTTAATGACTAAATACTGAGCACCAAACATTCACAGGGTTCCTCTCCTAATGGGACTAATACTGAGCACCAAACAACGTTAACATCCACACACAATTGAAATATAAAAGAGATTACGTAATTTTACCAGTAAATGATCGCAGCAAAATCTAAATGATGACAAATTGTTAGAAACTGCATAAACGCATCAAAATTGGCAAGCTTCCACATGGGCGTAAAATGTGCTGTGTTGACCCATTGTGAAATATTTTCCTAACCTCACTGACAACATCCCTGAAAAATCACATATAGCGTATCAGCGCGTAATCACCGTGCTTTGTGGAAGAGAGAGAGACATTTTTATTGATTGTTCAACAACACGTGGAAGTGGCAGCCATGTTGTGAGATATCGCATACCAGGAAAGTAAAACTAAGTTTGGACGAGCGAGTTACAAGCCGCGTCCGTGTTTTAGACAGTTGATGTGGCTCTTCAATAGACACAGACCCTATAGCAAATCAGGTGGATTAAAATAGGTTACTCAAGTGGACAAATCATTAGATGTTATGCTGAGAGGTAGATGTCCATCTAACCCCTGTCCTCAGTGATTCTCTCTCAGAACAAAGAGACGCAGGATGAAAGTTTTTAAACCAACCCTAGGCCTGTGGATTGACCAATTAGAATTTCCTTGCAATAAAACTTGCCAATGGCTAAATAACAAAGGTTAAGCCTTTACAGGCTCAATGCCAAGACCACCATCCTCCCAAGTCTCGACCCATTGATTCATTAAATTCCCTATTACGAAAAAAAAACACTATTTCCATTTAATTTAAGTCCCCTTCTTGACCTTTATCCTCTGCCATTGTATTTATATTTGAATGAAATACTCGTACGCTCCCCACTAGACCATTTAAAACAAATAAAAATTATACTTAAAATGTATTTTTAGAAAGAAAAAAAAATTTAAAAACATGAAAAAATAGACAAGTATAAAAAAAATCATTAACATAAAACATCAAATCATTACACCTTACATTTCTATTAAAACACAAAGGGCATATTCTTAAATACTGCTCGCAATAAGAAATAAGATTGTCAAACAAGTATTAACATGCTGTATGATGATTCCCGTATTGTTTTACCAATCCTGTATAGTAGAAGGAAACTCACCCCCCAAAAAGTTGTCTACAAGACAAATCAAATCATCCTATAGGCAAGGTACTCATTCACAGAGCCTTTAAAAGTGACCCAGCTCTTCCACACATGGTATCCGGCCCACATATTATAATATACACATAGAAACTATTTAGAAATGATATTCTGACAGTCTGCCGGTAGAACTTGTTTCTTCTTCTGTTCACGGTGATAATGCATCTCTAATAAAACACATTCACCGGTGTATTCATTTCAAGACTGTCCAGTATCCGGTAGGATATTCTGCAGGCTCAGACAGTAGCTTTGCATAACAATGTAACGAAGGAAACAAAAAAAAGTGAAAGCAACATATTCCTGGTTTACAAGAGAAATGATATTTCACATAGATTTCCCCTAATAACGCATTCCAAATGTTTCAGGAAAAAATTGGACATTTCACATAGACATCCCTAACAGGGACGACTCGGGTGAACAACATAGAAAGCTATGCAGGTTCCTGATCATCCTATACTATGCTTCTTCAAACCGGAGATACCCCCGATGCTATCAATCAGTCCTTATTACTCCAGGCTCCGCTTGTCATCAAAATGTAACAATACAGCCATCCTTGCGATGAGGACATCTACAGATCTGTCTGATTTCCCTGGACTGTCTGACCTACTAATGAGCAAAACTTATAGACCTTCCCCATTTTGCCCTAATGTCTCTTGTAAACATATTCTTTTACCATCACACCACTGTCCTGCGTACTACGTCATGTCCCCCCTCGGACTTATTCCCCACGCCTCTTAAACTTTTCTGTCTGCTCTCACCCTGCTCATTAGAGTGTTGTATGCAAGAGTAAGCCAATAGTGTCACTCATAAAGCTGAAAACGTCTGCTTTTCTCAAAACTTAAACGTGCCTGGAGTGACATGGTATCGACCTGTACAACCCCAAACGGACTCAACCCTGTGGTTTTGTTATGTGTTGCCCGTATACTACATAATACCGTAGGCAATGCATCTTGCCAGTCTATCCCTTCTTGACGAATCTTTGAAAGTCAGATCACTGGTGAAGTGTTTATTAGAGATGCCCTTGAAAGTCTCTCTTTCAAAACTCGAYTTGTGTGTTCTACCTGTCCACTCGATTGAGGATGGTAAAGGGCAGTGTAGTTGCCAGTCTATGTTCAGAAGACGAGCTACCTCCTGACACACTTTTCCTGTGTAATGAGTGCCTTGGTCGGAATTCTATTTGTTCTGGAAATCCCATCTGGGAATGATTACTCAAATCAGAATTTTAGCTGTGTGTWGTGCAGTTCCTTACTTAGTAGAGTAGGCTTCAACCCATCGTGAAAAACGATCAACAATGACCACACATCTTCCTGTCCTTTACATTTGTGCAGCGTGATATAATCAAGCTGTAGATGTCTGATGGGTCCTGGTGGGGCAGGCGCACGTCGTGTCTGTACTTTCACTCGTCCTTTGGTGTTGTTTTCCATACAAACGTTGTAATTCGCCACGACAGCCTCAGCAACATTCCGCACACCAGGATTCCACCGTTTGCCCACAAAATGATAAACTATCTTGTCCACACCAATGTGTCCCAAAGAGTGGATCTGTTTCGCCAAGTAGGGTAAGAGTGCATTTGGCGCTACACAYCTCCGGTTGTATTTCCACACACCTCCTTGATTGAGTTTGCATCCTGCAGCCAACCCACACTTCATAATTTGTTAATAACATGTCTCTAATGTGTTGCAACATATCCAAGGTGCAACTCACGGTTGGGTGACAGAGATGTTCTCTTGGCAGCCTCCTTGGCAGTTCTGTCAGCCARATCATTACCTTTACTCTCTTCTGTAAATATTTTTCCATGTMCTTTCATTTTCAAAATGGCAACTTGTCYAGGTAACTGGAGAGCATTCAGTAGAGCCATCCTCTCTGGTCTATTCGTCACAGGAGCTCCCAGTGACGTCATGAATCCTCTGATTTGATATATTTTTCCAAAATCATGGGTAAGGCCAAAAAGCATACCTTGAGTCTGTGTAGATATCAGTTGTTTTTCCTTCCGCCTGTTTACATGCTTCTGTCAAAGCCACCATTTGCRTACATCTGTGCTGATGTTCCTGCAGTTAACGTGCCTGTCACTATCACATTGTCCATTTGTAACGGTTTTCTTCCTGGGATGAAGGAGAGGACCAAAATGCAGCGCGGTTAGTGTTCAACATGTTTAATTTGACAATAAACGGTGAACACTTA
>NW_019951995.1:0-1446 GCF_002910315.2 Salvelinus sp. IW2-2015 | reverse complement strand
AAACCTAGGCATTCAATGACGATGAGAGAGGTTTTGTCTCTAGAGGCACCAGTTAAGCCAGGTGAGATCACCACGTGTGGGTGGTGGAACAAAAAACTATCTAAGGCATATTGGGCAGGGCTAGGGGCTCTACAGTGAAATAAGACAATCACTAACCAAAACAGCAATAGACAAGGCATATTGACACTAGGGAAAGGCATGTGTAGCCGAGTGATCATAGGGTCCAATGAGTAGCAATAGGTGGGTCAGGGAGCCGATTCAGTAGTCGCTACTACGCTAGGCGAGCTGGAGACACGGTGATTCAGACAGCTAGCGGACCGGGGCTAGCAGATGGGCCTTCGGCAACGTCGCAACGGAAGAGCCAGTTGAGATCACCTCGGACGATTACGTTGGCAGACCAGTCGTGATGGATCGGCGGGACTGCGTGTCGGCAGTAAAGGGTCCAGGCCAATTGGCAGAAGAGGTCTTGTAGCCCAAGAAATTAGCTGGTGGACCTCTTCGGCTAGCCGGTAGATGGGCCTAGCTCAAGGCTAGCTCAAGGCTAACTGGTGCTTGCTTCGGGACAGAGACGTTAGCCAGGAGTAGCCACTCGTATTGCAGCTAGCTAGCTGCGATGCTCCGGTGTAAAGGTTCAGAGCTTGTGGTAGGAATCCGGAGATGTGGTAGAGAAAAAGCAGTATGCTCTGGGTTGATATCGCGCTGTGCAGACTGGCAGGTATTGACCGAGCTGAGGCTGGCTGGTGTCCGACTTAACGGTGAAGACCCCTAACAGTGGCTAACTGACTACTAGCTAATAGCTAGTTAGCTGGCTAGCTGCTGATGGGGGGTATAAAAAAATATAAAAATAGCAGATCCGTACCACATTGGGTGAGGCGGGTTGCAGGAGAGTATATTCAGTCCATAGATGCAAAGTGAGATTAAAATATATACGTAAAAAAATAAGGACAACGATATTTACACGGGACAAGTCAAAACACACGTCCGACTGCTACGCCATCTTGGAAAAGCTTCATAAAGCTAGTAGGAGTTCTGATCAAGGATCAGTTTCGCCTCGTAGATCATAATGAATAAGATTACATGAACGACGACGACGACGACGACGACGGGGGGGGGGGTCTTATCCTAGATCTGCACTTAGAACATAAAATCTTTACTTTCAACTGGAACAACCCTTGTACTTTGTAATTATCTGCCCGTTTCTGTAGTACTGACAAACCAACACAAGGTGGCAGCATAGACTATCATATATGCTCATTAGTCAGTACTCTTGAAGTAGCCTACCTCGCTTTACCTCACCTGAAACTATCAGTGGCCCGCCAACAAACTATCAATGGCCCGTCAACAAACTATCAGTGGCCCGTCAACAAACTATCAGTGGCCTGTCAACAAACTATCAGTGGCCTGTCAACAAACTATCAGTGGCCTGTCAACAAACTATCAGTGGCC
>NW_019951994.1:2021-4585 GCF_002910315.2 Salvelinus sp. IW2-2015 | reverse complement strand
CAGTCCACATAGGCCAAACTTCAAAGTAGCAAGACAAAGGAGCTGATCGTGGACTACAGGAAAAGGCAGGCCAACATAAACATCGACGGGACTGCAGTGGAGCGGGTCGGGAGTTTCAAGTTCCTTGGTGTCCACATCACCAATGAACTATCATGGTCCAAACACACCAAGACAGTYGTGAAGAGGGCACGACAAAACCTTTTCCCCTTCAAGAGACTGAAAATATTTGGCATGGGTCCCCTGGCATGGATGCTCAAAAAGTTCTACAGCTGCACCATTGAGAGCATCCTGACCGGTTGCATCACCGCCTGGTATGGCAACTGCTCGGCATCTGACCTTAAGGCGCTACAGAGGGTAGTGCTTACGGCCCAGTACATCACTGGGGCCAAGCTTCCTGCTATCCAGGACCTATATAATAGGCGGTATAAGAATAGTTTGAAGATAAATACACAACGCAGAGGATGAGAGGACGACAGTACTAGAATTAACAATCAATAGGGAATTGTCAATGTAAATAGTTGGTCTTCAGTTCAACAGCTGTTTCGAATCTGTGGAATGTCACTCCTGAACTCAGAGCTACGTGTGGTACGTGTGCTACGGTCTGTACATTGAGTCTGGAGCAGGATCCTTGTTATTTGGCCATTGKCCCTGTTGTACTGCAAGGACTTCTGATTGGTCAACCCCAGGCTAGGGTGAGGGGTTAAAAATGGCATCCTGTTCCTTTGTTCTGTGGAKAAAAGCTGAGGACAGGGGAGACTGAACATCTACCTCCCAGCATAACATCTATGATTTGTCCTTCTCAWAAAAAAATGTTTTTCTCCACCTGGTTTGCTTTGGAGTTTGTGTTATGGAAGAATAACATCAACTGCTAACAGCAGTGTCAGAGGAAAGGCCATAAAATTGTCATAGACTCCAGTCATCCAAGTCATAGACTGTTTTCTCTGTTACCGCACGGCAAGCGATACCGGAGCGCCAAGTCTAGGACCAAAAGGCTCCCTAACCCCCAAGCCATAAGACTGCTGAACAATGAATCTAATGGCCACCCGGACTATTTACATTGACCCCCCCCCACCCTTAGTTTTGTACACTGCTGCTACTCGCTGTTTAGTATCTATGCAAAGTCACTTCACCCGTACCTACATGTACAAATTACCTCAACTAGCCTGTACCCCCGCACACTGACTCGGTACCGGTACCCCCTGTATATAACCTCGTTATCGTTATGTTATTGTGTTACTTTTTATTATTTTATTTTATTTTTTATTTTAGTTTTTTTGGTAAATATTTTCTTAAGTCTTCTTGAACTGCACTGGTGGTTAAGGGYTTGTAAGCATTTCATGGTAAGGTCGTTGTTGTATTTGGCACACGTGACAAATAAAGGTTGATTTGATTTTGATTTGATTTGACACTATTTTGATAATTGTTAGTGTTGTAAGAAACTTTCCACTCAAGGACAATGTGGACATTCCTGTACACTCTCAGAGTCCTCCCCTGTCACTGTCATTAAGGATCGGTGTCCCGCTAGCAGGACAACTTCCTGTGAAACTGGAGGGCGCAAATAAATAATCATAAATATTATGGATTTTAAACTTTTAGGTACATATAAGTATCTTATATCGGCTGAAAGCGTAAATTCTTGTTAATCTAACTGCACTGTCCGATTTACAGTAGCTATTACAGCGAAAACATGCCATGCGATTGTTTGAGGACGGGGTCCCACATCAAAATATTTTTCCACTGGCACAGGTTTCATACATTCACATATAACGATTAAATATTCAYTTACTTTTCGAAAATCTTCCTCTGATTTGTCATCCAAAGGGTCCCAGCTATAACATGTAGTGTTGTTTTGTTAGATAAAATCCTTCTTTATATCCCAAAAAGTCTGTTTAGTTGGCGCCATCAATTTGAGTAATCCACTTGTTCAACTTGCAGAGAAAGGAATCCGAAAATCAGGTTAGTTGAGGTAATTTGTACATGTAGGTAGGGGAGAAAGGAATAAAGGAAATGCACTTAAATATGAATCCCCATCAGAGACACGATAGACAAGGCCTCTGATTTGGAAACCACACTCGGCAAAACAAAGAAATAGAAAACATAGAACTTGTCCACCCGAGTCACACCCTGACCTAACCAAGACATAGAAAATAATAAGGAACTCTAAGGTCAGGGCGTTACAGGTACCATTGGAAAGAAAAACTTTGAGTTTGTAGATTAGTTAAAATAATGTAGGAGATATAACAATATAGATTTGGGTGGGAGAAAATCTAAAGAAAACCAGCCGATTATTTTTTTGAGAGAACCATCTTCTAGAAAATGCAAGAGAAAGGTCATATTGAAAATTAGCTCCCTTGAGCAATTCCCATGGCTTCACTAAGGTGTCCGCAGGTGCTAATGTTGCAAGGTTTTCAGGCTTGTAACGTTCAAAAACTGAATAAGAAATATCAGTTTTAGTAGAAGGACACAGTCTTGAAATTCATGTTTGGCCAGCGCCATGATGAACTTACGCACCTGCTAAAATTGGTTTCCTATTGATATACTTCTTTCTGTAGAGCAATATTAGT
>NW_019951994.1:0-1508 GCF_002910315.2 Salvelinus sp. IW2-2015 | reverse complement strand
GGTATCTGAGAAGGTAAATAGAAAAAATATTTTGACTGTTAAACAAAGTAGGGTAGATTCGGAAATCCCCTTTTGGGTTTTGTGGGATCTTGTTTTCTGTTTAGTGTTTCTGCCTGACAGAACTGTGCACTTTCGTTTTCACGTTTGTTATTTTGTTTGAGTGTTTGTTGAAATAAAATAATCATGAACACTTTCCACGCTGCGCTTTGGTCCACTCTTCCTACCACCAACGCGAGCCGTAACAGTACCAATGATATGCATATCCTGGCTTCAGGGCCTGAGCTACAGGCAGTTTACTTTGGGCACATCATTCAGACAGGAAGTGGAGAAAAAAGGGGCCTAGCCCTAAGAAGGGTAAAGTCACCGCAATGTTTTTTGTGCTTCTCTTGGTTGATTGGACCGCTCTATAAAGAGTTTGGGAACCGCTGACGTGCAGTCATCTGATCAGTTAACCTCTCCTACTGAGAGACGTGAACAAATAAAATTGAGAAAACTCACGGCCTTGTGAGGGAATGAGAGTCTGCCAACACTGCTTTTACATCTGATACATCAGCCACCGTCTGACAATATAACAATACAATAACGGAACAATGTAGGAGGGAACAAAATAACATGAACATAAGCAGGCAATTTTCCACATATGATGGAATTGAATAGAGGCTAGTTCTATTGCATTATATTTCAGCATCAACTTGTAAGCTGTGTGAGTGGAGGAGAGAGCGGAGGGCGTCAGGGGCAGAGTACTTCAGCTCATGCAGACAGTACAGCAACACAAACACGAGGGAGCGTTGAATAGAACCCTCAGTGACCTTGATTTATAATAGGAACGCAATGCAGCCTCAAATCTCTATGTGGAAGCTCAGTCTCCACCTCATTTTGTGGGCAGTGTGTCTTCTCTTGAGAGCCAAGTCTGCCTTCGGCGGCCTTTCTCAATAGCAATTGATTTTGGATCAGTCACAGTGGTCAGGTATTCTGCCACTGTGTACTCTCTGTTTAAGGACAAATAGCATTCTAGTTTGCTCTGTTTTTTGTAAATTCTTTCCAATGTGTCAAGTAATTCTCTTTTTGCTTTCTCATGATTTGGTTGGGTCTAATTGTGTTGCTGTCCTGGGGCTCTGTGGACCAGCTTGCTTAGGGGGGGCTCTTCTCCAGGTTAATTTCTCTGTAGGTGATGGCTTTGTTATGGAAGGATTGAGAATCGATTCCTTTCAGGTGGTTGTAGAGTTTAACGGCTCTTTTCTGGATTTTGAAAATTAGCGGGTATCAGCCTAATTCTGCTCTGCATGCATTATTTTTACGTTGTACATGGATTATATTTCTGTTGTTTGTCCCATTTAGTGAACTCTTGGTTTGTGAGCGGACCACAGACCTCACAACCATAAAGGGCAATGGATTCTATAACTGATTCAAGTATTTTCAGACAGATCCGAATTGTTATGTCAAATTTGATGTTCCTTTTGATGGCATAGAAGGCCCTTCTTGCCTTGTCTCTCAGATTATTCACAGCT
>NW_019951993.1:0-4587 GCF_002910315.2 Salvelinus sp. IW2-2015 | reverse complement strand
GTCAACCACATGTGCATCATTGCTGTAACTCTTATGGTACTCACCCGTTCTTGCATACAGACACACAGGACCCTATTCCTCTGTTTCACCCACTGAGAGGCCACACAGGACCGTATTCCGCTGTTTCACCCACCTAGAGGCCACACAGGACCGTATTCCTCTYTTTCACCCACTGAGAGGSCGCACAGGACCGCATTCCTCTGTTTCACCCACTGAGAGGCCACACAGGACCGTATTCCTCTGTTTTACCCACTGAGAGGCCATACAGGATCCCATTCCCCTGTTTCACCCACTGAGAGGCCACACAGGACCGTATTCCCCCGTTTTACCCACTGAGAATCCACACAGGACCCCATTCCTCTGTTTCACCCACTGAGAGGCCATACAGGATCCCATTCCCCTGTTTCACCCACTGAGAGGCCACACAGGACCGTATTCCCCCGTTTCACCCACTGAGAGGCCACACAGGACCGTATTCCTCTGTTTTACCCACTGAGAGGCCGCACAGGACTGTATTCCCCTGTTTCACCCACTGAGAGGACAGGCTGAGCTCATGTGAGATAAGTGGCGGTGTAATCAGTGGTTATTGTGAACAGAGATTAAATCTACATTATCTATGATAATTACCATTTTCATCATCACTAGATAGCGACTATTCAGTTCTCCTGGAATACCTGTCCTAGAGCAATAACACACACATATGCACACATGCACACATGCACACACACTCATACACTCACACACACAATTGCACAAACTCGAGCAAACACAAACGCAGGGACACGCAAGGACACACACACACACATGCATATGCACCAACACACATATCCACACAGACTCATAAACCTCCTAACTCTCACGTGTGGTTTCTTTCTGTTTGTGGGTTTGTGTATCACAAGTCTATTATCCAATATCCATTACCCCATTTCTCCCTTCAAATCCAAACTCCATGATAATTCCTTCCTCTCTCTCCAAAATCAATTTCCAATTCCAATTATTCATCCATTGCTCTAGACTCAGACACTGTGTAGCCTGACAAATGTGAGCTCCACAAACCCTCTTGCCGCTGTTGTTTTAGCTTGTTGTTCATATAAGAAGGAGATTAATCAATGAGTGTGTGTGTGTGTGTGTGTGTGTGTGTGTGTGTGTGTGTTGTGTGTGTGTGTGTGTGTGGTCGTGTGTGGTGTGCCCTGTGTGTGTGTGTGTGTGTTGTTGTGTGTGTGGTGTGTAGTCTGTGGTGTGTGTGTGTGTGGGTGTGTGTGTGGGTCGGGTGTACACAAGTGTGTGATAGTGTGTGCTGTTCGTGTGGTGTGTGTGTGTTGTGTGTAACGAGCGATTGAGAGAGATGAGATGGAGAGAGGATGGGCTAGCTTTGAGACGAGAGACGAATGACGAGAGAGGAGAGAGGATGAGAGAAGAGAGAGACGACAGAGAGAGAGAAGAGAAGAAGAGAGAGAAGAGAGAGAGAGAGAGAGAGAGAGAGAGAAGAGGTAGAGAGAGAGAGAGAGAGAGAGAGAGAGAGAGAGAGAGAGAGAGAGAGAGAGAGAGAGAGAGAGAGAGAGAGAGAGAGAGAGAGAGAGAGAGAGAGAGAGTAAGAGAGTAGAAGAGAGAGAGAGAGAGAGGAAACGAAAGAGAGAGAGAGAAGTGTGGTGAAGAGGAGAGAGAGAGAGAGAGAGAGAAGAGAGAGAAGCGAGAGAGAGAGAGAGCCGAGAGACCACAGCTGTTTCTGCCAGGGGTGCCAGATAGGAGGTGCCAATTTGAAGGAGGGGGAGATGTTAAGAGATGGCAGAGAGGGACGGGGAGAGATAATAAAATAGTTTGATGAGGGAAGGAGAGGTAAGATATAAAGGCCCATGCACTTTTGGCACAGTTTGTTTTGGCATCTTCCATATTGGAAAGAGTGCTGAAATGGGATGAATACCATATTATGCATACATCATTAATTAAATAACATGACTTATTTATTCATAGTATCATGCAGTTTCATCTTTCATAGACTGCATCAATAGTTACTTTACTCTGTTATCAGAGTAATGTGTGTGTAGTGTGCCCGAGAGGCATGCAAGCTCTACCTATTGAACGTCCAACCAACTGCTATCTCTGACTTTACAGTAGACTAAAACTACATGCCCGCTTTTTTCAGTTTGAGAGTACAGAATGTCATTCTCTCCATTGCCATTGAAACATAGAAGGATAAATGAGCCATTGTTTTGTTCTGGGGGGCGATGCTAGTTTGTTGTTGGGTTTCTCTCTGCCCTGCTAACTCTCTGTGTGACCTGTAGCTACTCTTGGTGACAGTGGATGGGATTAAAGAGGTCACACACTCTCTGAAAGTCACCCCCACCAACCCTGAGTTCCCCCTCTTCTTCTTTCAGCTGTGTTTATGGCTCTATTTTGCCACTCTGTGCTGCAATTTCAACATTTCAATATTTAATCTAAAAATTTCTGGACCAGAGTGCAGAGATGCTGCATTATTTAGTGGCATCTCCAATCTGGGCGAGGAAACATGTAACACGCACTCTCTCTCACCCTCTCACACTCTCACTCCCTCTCTCACTCCCTCTCACCCTCTCACACTCTCACTCACTCTCTCACCCTCTCACTCACACTCGCACTCCCGCTCTCACTCCCTCTCTCACACTCTCACTCACTCTCACTCACACTCTCTCTCACCCTCTCACACTCCCACTCACTCTCTCACTCCCTCTCTCTCACCCTCACTCACTCTCTCGCTCTCTCGCTCTCTCACTCTCTCACTCTCACTCTCTCACTCTCTCAGTCTCTCACTCATTCACTCACTGGGTTTTCTAGTGTGCTGAGTATATCATCATTAATATGGTTAGTTTAACTGATTGAACAAACTTTTTTTGCAACTTATATTTGTGGTGTGGTTTTCATATAAGCCCTTTTTTGGCTTCCAACCTCACCTGCACACTGCTTTTTCCATTTTTGTTATCTGTACTGTTTTGTCTTTCAGRTAGGGASAGCTAGGGAGAGCTACTGAGAGTTAGGGAGGACTATGGAGAGCTAGGGAGAGTTAGGGAGAGTTATGGAGAACTAGGGAGAGTTATGGAGAACTAGGGAGCTTAAGGGAGACCTAGGGAGAGTTAGGGAGAGTTATAGAGAGTTAGGAAAAACTAGGAAGAGCTAGGCAGTGAGAGGGGGAGGATGAAAGACAAAGGGAAAGAGTTATAGATGAGTAGAGACACCCAGATTGGGCTAAAGGCCATTCTTCTGTCATCCACCTCTCTCTCCATCCCTCAAACGGAGCGCTGCTATATTACAGACACTGTTATATTACAGACACTGGTTACTATTACAAATTATAGTTCACACTGATATTATTACAGGACCTGTTATATTAAGACCTGTTCTATTACAGCCACTGTTTATACAGACGCTGATATATTATAGACTGTTATATTACAGACATGTTATCATTACGACACTGTTATATTCGGACATATTATATTACAGACCTGTTATTATCAGAGCACTGTTATATTACAGACCTGTTATTTACAGACACTGTTATATGTACACGACCTTTTATATTACAGACCTGTTATATTTACAGACTGTTTACTTACAGACAGTATCGCCTGTTATATTACAGACCTGTTATATATTACAGACGTTATATTACAGCCCTGTTATATTACGACCTGTTATATTACTAGAGCCTGTTATACTTACAGACACTGTTATAATTAACAGACATGTTTATTTAAGAACATGTTATATTACAGACCTGTTATATTACAGACTGTTATAGTACACTTTCTATACAGACGACTGTTATATTACAGACAGCTGTTTATTTTCGAGAACCCCCCATGGACCCCGAGGTATCAATCACTAATGGAGAGAGAGAGAGAGAGAGGAGAAGAGAGAGAGAGGAGAAGAGGAGAAAGAGATGATGAGAGAGAGAGAGCAGAGCAGAGAGAAAAGAGAGCGCCCGCACGCACGACGCCAGACGAGAGACGAGACGAGCAGAGAAATAATAATAACTCAGGCGCTAGTAATATAAAAAGTTGGGCGGGGTGAGAGCAACAACTTTCAGAGACGATATAGAGAGGGGATATGAGAGAGGGATAGCAAAATGGTATTTACCCTTGGCACGGTATAGACACATAATCAAAATCACCAATTCCTCTAATTTATTGTCTTCACAAGGAGGCGAAACAGGCGTTTTTTGGCTATCGATGTATGGTACTTGCGTGTAAAGGATGTAATTATATAATTTGTATGTCAGCAGTGTGGAGAGTGCATGGGCAGCTGAATATATAGCAGGGTACTTTTGACATTGCTGCTAGCTGAGCTCTGTTGTCCTATTGATGGGTGGAGACTGCTAAATTCGCTCACCTCTAGAATAGGCATAACTAGGTTAAGGTGGTGGGAGCACGGGGTCTGGGCAGGGGAAGCATGGGACATGAAACGCTTGAAGAACGGAGCCATAGTTTCTGACAACGTTGGTGTTATTACATTGATTGCATCAGAAGAGACACAGGTGTGGCAGCTTTTGTGTTTTTTTGTCAGTGTTCTGGGCAGGTACTTCATGTCTGACCTGTGGTGTATCGGTAGACA
>NW_019951992.1:4733-9320 GCF_002910315.2 Salvelinus sp. IW2-2015 | reverse complement strand
GTTTTAAAGATAGTCATACCATGGATATGGTACCATGGTACCGACAACAGACGAGTCCCGTGCGGCTTGTGGGGGTCATAGAGCAAAACTGAGAACACCCTTGTGTTCGTGACAGTAATCTTTCCAACCCATCCTGATGCTACAAACGTTTGTGTTTTCTCATGGTCTGACAAACACACCTGTAGCTCGGCCACCTTCCACCGCAGATGCKGAAGGCCGACAGGTGGATGGCAGTGGATTTGAGACGCAGCCCATGCAAAAAAACATATCTCTAGTTTAAACTGACAGATTTTGATGGCGATTGTTTTTGTATGTTAGTTAGATTGATGCACGGGTGGATTACAGGCAATATCCGCACTGAGCTAAAGGCTGGAGTTGCTGCTTTCAAGGAGCGGGACACTATGAATTACAAAGGGAAAGCCAGCCTTCCTTAGTGTCCAAGTCAAGAAATTAACATGGTCCTCACACACCCACACAGTTGTGGGTGTGTGAGGGCRCGGCAACGCCTCTTCCCCTGTAGGATGCTGAAAAGATTTTGCAAGGGCCCTCAGATMCTCAAARGTTTCTACAGCTGCACCACTGAGAGCATCTTGAGTTGGTACGGCAACTGCAAGGGTTGTGATAATGGCCCAGTAAATCACTTGGGCCAAGCTCCCTACCATCCAGGACCTCTATACGAAGCGGTGTTAGAGGAAGGCCCAAAGAATTATCAAAGACTCCAGCCACACAAGCCATAGACTGTTATCTCTGGTACTGCATGGCAAGCGGTACAAGTCTGGAACCAACAGGACCCTGAACAGCTTCTACCCCAAGCCATAATACTGCTAATCAAATTGCTACCTGGACTACCTGCATTGACCATTTTTCAAACTAACTCTCTTGCAATGACTATGCACACACACACTGGACTCTACCCACACAAACAGTAGCTACCACAATTACCTCGTGCCCATGCACATCGACTCGGTATTGGTACTCCCTGTATATAGCCATGTTATTTTTACTCGTTATTGTTATTCACTGTGTATTTATTCCTCGTGTCACTATTTCCCCCAAAAATGTGTATCTTTATTTTCCACGGTAGGCCATCATTGTAAATAAGAATTTGATCTTAACTGACTTGCATAGTTAAATAAAGATTACAAAACTCTGCATTGTTGGAAAATGACCCGTAAGTAAGCATTTCACTGTTTGTCTACACCTGTTGTTTACTAAGCATGTCACAAATAGCAATAAATACAATTGTATCTACCTGTACTGTTAGTTCCTCTATTTCCTTTGTTAGTCTAATCTCTTTTGACTGAAACTACTTTAAAAAAAAAGTTGAGTATTGAATTGAATGGCCTCTGAACRTACATTTGAAAGTGTCCCATACAATAAGGGGATCTGCTTATTTTGTTGTCAAATCAAATGTATTTGTCACATGCGCCGAATACAACAGCTGTAAACCTTACCGTGAAATGCTTTTAACCAACAATGCAGAGTTTTTACAAAGTAAGTAAGAAATATGTGCTAAATAACCTAAAGGAAAAATAGTAACACAATAAAATAACAATAACGAGGCTATATACACGAGAGGTACCGGTACCAATTCAATGTGCAGGGGTATGGGTTAGTCGAGGTAATTGAGGCATTATGTACATGTATGTTGGGTAAAGTGACTATGCATTGATAATAAATTGAGAGTAGCAGCAGCATATGTAAAGAGTGTGAAGGAATGTGAATGTGTGAGTGGAGTCAATATGCATGTGTGTGTTGTGTGTGTGTGTTTGATTGTCAGTGTAGTATGTGTCAGTGTGTGGTTAATGTGTAGTGAGTGTACATCGAGCCTGTGCAAGAGTCAGTGCAAAAAATAATAGTGAAATAATAACCCAGGGAGCCATTTGTTCTGCAGTCTWATGTTGTGGGGGTAGAAGCTGTTAATTAAGGAGCCTTTTGGTCCCAGACTTGGCGCTGCAGCACCTCTTGCAGTGTGGTATCAGAGAGAACAGTCTATAACTTGGTTGGCTTGAGTCTTTGACCATATTTAGGGCCTTCCTTTGACACCGCCTGGTATATAGAGGTCCTAGATGGCAGGAAGCTCATCCCCAGTGATGTACTAGGMCGTACACACATTATTTTCATTTGTTTAAATGTTTTACACATATTTAACCCCTTTTTGGGGGTAGGCACAAAACTACTGTACCTTTTATTCTTCTAATATTTTTTTTTTAAACGGTTACCTTCAGACAAGTCCCGTGACACTTGTGGGGGTTGGTGAGCAAAACGGAGAACACCATCACACCATTGTGTTTTCGAGAAAATACCGATTTTTTGGGGATGTCTCATGGTCTGACAAACATCTCTCGAGCTCTTCCACCTTTCACCGCAGATGCGGATGTGCAACATCAGCGTATGCGGTGGATTGAGACAMATCCAATGCAAAAAAAGATCTCTAGCTTAAACTGACACATTTTGATGGGATYTTTTAAATTATGTTAATTAGGTTGACTCACCAGTGCATTATTTGACTCTATGGGGATGTATAAACTATTTTGTCTTAGTTAAGAACAATTAACATCCACTAGGTTTTGATAAAGTGTCCAATTTCCCCATCCACGTGGATATACTGTAAGAGTTATTTATTTGTAGGCCAATTAAATCTTGGTCTGATCACATTCTGTCTCCTATCAACACTTTTAAAACTTTTGGTGCCAGAGAGAAAGATACAAAGATGTCAAGATGACTAGCTTGATTAAGCATTTTCCATGTACAGTACCAGTCAAAAGTTTGGACAAACCTACTCATTCAAGGGTTTTTCTTTATTTTTACTATTTTCTACATTGTAGAATAAAAGTGAAAATATGAAAACTATGAAATAACATATAGAATCATGTAGTAACCAAAAGTGTAAAGAAATGTTTCAAAGTAGCCACCCTTTGCCTTGATGACAGCTTTGCACAGTCTTGGCATTCTCTCAACCAGCTTCATGAGGAATGCTTTTCCAACAGTCTTGAAGTAGTTCCCACATACGCTAAGCAGAAGTTGGCTGCTTTTCCTCCACTATGTGGTCCAACTCATCCCAAACCATCTCAATTGGGTTGAGATCGGGTGATTGTATTTTATTTAACCAGGTAAGTCAGTTAACCTTTACGGGATCGGTGTTCAGTACTCTTGCTCTGATTTGTCATCCTGAGGGTCCCAGATATAAAATGTAGCATAGTCTTTTTTGATAAAACCATTTTTATATTGAAATGTAGCAACTGGGTTCTATAGTTTGAACCCCTGCTGTATCTGGCCACACACCCATCCCGTCCGGCCATCTAGATGTGTCATGGTTAGTGTCTTTTCTTTAGGGAAGCTAATTATCCATCATGTATGATATTCCTGGGAGTGTGTAAATTAAAAAAATATATTACTATATAATTTTTGTATTTTCTCTATAGTTATGTACTTAAATGTATCAAATCGGCACATTTGGGCAGACTTGATACAAAATATTGTGCAGTAATGATTCACTGGATCAGTCTGAAACGTGACACACTGCTGCCATCTGGTGGCAAAATTGAGCCTAATCTCCTGGTTTTATGTACTTTCTCTTGCATTTCAAAGATGTAACAAAAAATAAAATATAGAACACGCATGTTTTTTTGTTTGTAGTATTGAGAAGATCGAATATGTTATTCTCCTACATTAATTTCACATTTCCACAAACTTCAAAGTGTTTCCTTTCAAATGGTATCAAAAATATGCATATCCTTGCTTCAGATCCTGAGCTATAGGCAGTTAGATTTGGTTATGCCATTTTARGCRGATATTGAAAAAAAAGGGTACAATTGAAGAACAAATTCCTATTTTACAATCACGGCCAAACTCTCCCCTAACCCGGACAACGCTGGGCCCATTGTGCGTCACCCTATGGGACTCCTGATCACGGCCAGTTGTGATACAGATGGGATCGAACCAGGGTATGTAGTGACGCCTCTTGCACTGAGATGCAGTGCCTTGTCCCACTCTCTGGTTCTTGGTCAAATAGCCCTTATCAAATCGTATTGGTCACCTGCGCCGTATACAACAGGTGTAGACTACAGTGAAATGATTACTTACAAACCCTAACCAACCATCCAACTGAAGTAAAAAATAAATAACTAAAATAACAGCGAGACTACATAAAGGTAGTACTGGAACAGAGTCAATGTGCGGCGGCACCAGTTAATTGGGGTAATATGTACATGCAGGTAAAGGTAAAGTGACTATGCATGGATAATAAACAGTAGCAGCAGCATAAAAAAATGGGGGTTTGGGGGTGGGGGGGAACAATGCAAATAGTCCAGGTAGCCATTTGATTAACTGTTCAGGAGTCTTATGGCTTGGGGATAAAAGCTGCTAAGAAGCCAGTGACTGATGTGGTGTACTCCTCAATGCCATCGGAAGAATCCCAGAACATATTCCRGTCTGTGCTAGCAAAACAGTCCTGTAGCTTAGCATCTGCGTCATCTGACCACCTCCTTATTGAGCGAGTCACTGGTACTTCTTGCTTTGTTTTTGCTTGTAAGCAGGAATCAGGAGGATAGAGTTATGGTCAATTTGCCAAATGGAGGGCAATGG
>NW_019951992.1:0-4350 GCF_002910315.2 Salvelinus sp. IW2-2015 | reverse complement strand
AGTATATGGGGCTTTGGTGACAAAACGGATGGCACTGTGATAGACTGCATTCAATTTATTGAGTAGGGTATTGGAGGCTATTTTGTAAATAACATTGCCGAAGTCGAGGATCGGTAGGATGGACAGTTTTACAAGGGTATGTTTGGCAGCATGAGTGAAGGATGCTTTGTTGCGAAATAGGAAGCCAATTCTAGATTTAACTTTGGATTGGAGATGTTTGATGTGAGTCTGGAAGGAGAGTCTACAGTCTAACCAGACACCTAGAATATGTGGACAACTACAAATACCWAAGTCAGAACCGTCCAGAGTAGTGATGTTGGACGGGCGGGCAAATCTACCAGTTGGTGCTGAAATGGAGACAAATATACATACAGTGCATTCGGAAAGTATTCAGACCCCATKACTTTTTCCACATTTTGTTACATTACAGCCTTATTCTAAAATGGATTCAAATGTTTTCTCCTCAATCTACACACTACCCCATAATGACAAAGTAAAAACGGTTTTCTTTTTGCAAATGTATAAAAAAAATAAACTGATAACATTTACATAAGTATTCAGACCTATTACTCAGTACTTTGTAGCACCTTTTGGCAACGATTACAGCCTCAAGTCTTCTTGGGTATGAGGTTACAAGCTTGGCACACCTGTATTTGGTGAGTTTCTCCCATTCTTCTCTGCAGATCCTCTCAAGCYCTGCCAGGTTGGATGGGGAGCGTCACTGCACAGCTATTTTCAGGTCTCTCCAGAGATGTTCGATCGGGTTCAAGTCCGGGCTCTGGCTGTGCCACTCAAGGACATTTAGAGACTTGTCCCAAAGCCACTCTTGCGTTTTCTTGGCTGTGTGCTTAGGGTCGTTGTCTTGTTGGAAGGTGAACCTTCGCCCCAGTCTGAGGTCCTGAGCGCTCTGAAGCAGTTTTTCATCAAGGATCCCTCTGTACTTTGCTCCATTCATCTTTCCCTCGATCCTGACTAGTCTCCCAGTCCCTGCCGCTGAAAAACATCCCCCCACAGCATGATGCGGCCACCACCATGCTTCACCGTTGGGATGGCGTAACGCTGCAGAATGCTGTGGTAGCCATGCTGKWTAAGTGTGCCTTGAATTCTAAATAAATCACTGACAGTGTCACCAGCAAAGCACTTTCACACCTCCATGTTTCAAGGTGGGAACTACACATGCGGAGATCATCCGTTCACCTACTCTGCGTTCCACAAAGACACGGCGGTTGGAACCAAAAATCTCCAATTTGGACTYATCAGACCAAAGRACAGATTTCCACCGGTCTAATGTTCATTGCTCGTGTTTCTTGGCCCAAGCAAGTCTCTTCTTCTTATTGGAGTCCTTTAGTAGTGTTTTCTTTGCAGCAATTCGACCATGAAGGCCTGATTCACGCAGTCTCCTCTGAACAGTTGATGTTGATGTCTGTTACTTGAACTCTGAAGCATTTATTTGGGCTGCAATTTCTGAGGCTGGTAACTTCTAATGAACTTATCCTCTGCAGCAGAAGTAACTCTGGGTCTTCCTTTCCTGTGGCGGTCCTCATGAGAGCCAGTTTCCTCATAGTGCTTGATGGTTTTTGTGACTGCCCTTGAAGAAACATTCAAAGTTCTTGAAATTCTCCGCATGGACTGACCTTCATGTCTTAAAGTAATGATGGACTGTCATTTCTCTTTGCTTATTTGAGCTGTTCTTGCCATAATATGGACTTGGTCTTTTACCAAATAAGTCCCTCTTCTGTATACCACGTTTACCTTGTCACAACACAACTGATTGGCTGAAAAGCATTAAGAAGGAAAGAAATTCCAGAAATGAAYTTTTAACAAGGCACACCTGTTAATTGAAATGTATTCCAGGTGACTACCTCATGAAGCTGGTTGAGAGTGCCTGGAGTGTGCAAAGCTGTCAAGGCAAAGGGTAGCTACTTTGAAGATTCTCAAATATAAAATATATTTAGATTTGTTTCACACTTTTGGTTACTACATGATCCCATATATGTTATTTCATAGTTTTGATGTCTTCACTATTCTACAATGTAGAAAATAGTAAAAATAAAGAAACCCTTGAWTGAGTAGGTGTCCTGTGGTGGAATTATTGTAATCAAAAAGAGACTTTTAGATTTCTTCAAAACAATCAAACTTTATTATTTAATTACTGCAGTAATGGAGCTGGTCAGTAATCACCCCTGGAGGTGATCACTAGGAACTCAACGAGCTGGTTTGAGCCACAGCATTTTATAGCAAAGCCCATCCTCCTTCAGTCTACATGACACACAACAGATGTATGGAATGGGTCACAAGGTTAAGATTTGTATGAAAGATACTTACAATTCACAAATGACAGTATTTGCTGTAAAAAAAACTGTCCTCATTGTGTAGAGACCAGGGTCTGGCCCCCCAACTCCATACTGGAGCCATCTCCCCCTGGTACCCCAATACAGAAACATTAACTCATGCTCTGGAATGCGGTATCACCCAAAGACATCGTACATCTCCTGTCAGTGTTAAATCTCTGAGAGGCCCACTTTCAGTTCACACAGACACAATACAGTTATAAGAACCCTCTATTCTGTTGCATAAAACAACCATTTGCTGCAGGTACAGTATTATAACAATCTTGTAATTTTGCTCTCACAGTCCAAACTTCTGACTGGTACTGTACTATATACATTTTACAGACACAGTATATTTTTACAATAGTTATCTTTTGTTTGTTTTTAGACCCATCCTTCAGCGACCCTCAACCCCTCCCATTACATTTTTTTCTATTTGCCGTATATTTTAAAACTGCTGTTTCAGAAACAGCTCATTGTTGTATCCGTCTTTTCTTAAATGCTTTTCACTGCACCTTGACTTGGCGTTGGTTGATGTTCTCTCCTCTTGTCATTTCACCACCAGGTGGTGATGTACCCCAGGGCGGGGCATTTTCTGGAAGTACCCTACATGCCCCACTGCCCGTCAGGCTTCCATTCCGCGGTTGGTCAAGTGGTGGTGTTTGGGGGAGAGGCTAAAGCCCACCATCAGGCTCAGCTGGACCTGTGGAGGAGGGTCCAGGAGTTCTTCAGGAAACACCTGGACAGGAACAACACTGCCCAGAAAGCTATGTTATATACTAGAGGGTAAGACAAGGGTTTCCGTTAGGAACATTTGGCACCGGACAACATAACCGGGAAGATTTTAATTGACCAGACATTGAGAAATGTACTGGACATCCGTATGCATTCAGATCCGACTACAAAGAGAGAGGGAAAGAAACTGCTGCCGACCTGGCGAGGCCAGTGCTCATCAATAACTATAGGGATTCCTATTGGCCAAATGAGCCACATTTTAGTTGTCCTTAACAGCCTATAACAATTACAAAAAACACTTCAGTGTTTTAGATGTGTAGCATAAGCAAACATGTATGGCCTATTGTTTTATTGGTTTTACTTCCCTAAAACATTTGTCCACCTCAGCTGTTCGGGATATTTGAGCACTAAATGCATCAGGGCATTGCATGCATATGCCTATAGGTTAGACGTCCACTGTATGATATGAATATTAAAATAAAAATAAAAAAACATGTAAAATAAGAGAAAACTTATTCCTTCGCCCAGAGACGGAGAGAGGAGATGTGGCATGCTGCGACACCTCCATGCATTTGTCAGATGGTTAGTGTCTGCAAGAGATAGGTGTACAGAAGGAGGCTTATTCATTCATTTTCAGTCATTTTTTTATAAAGATATTCCTATAAACAATATAATGATTAACTCTGGTAGGCCTAAAATGTTCTTCCTCACATAAACTTCAACTGTCCGAGTCGGTTGGAGCGTCGGTGCGCTCTTCACACTCGGGTGACACAGGGGTAAAGTAAGGATTAGCATCAGTGGCTAAAGAACCACCACTTGCCTTGATTTACATATCCCTTTTATTTGAATAACACCATGAAATTATGAAATAGATCATAGTCATACAGCGCCATTAATGAAGTGATAAATGTTATAATGAAAAAATTCATTGGGAAATACAATGTGTCATTATGAATAAAAATATGGTGAAATTTATATAATAATCCATCCAACAGTTTCCAAAAAGCACATGCTCATTATTTTTCAACCAGGATTATAATATGCAGAGTCTTTGACAATGACCAGTATTTTCATTATTCACTTTAATTAAAACAAATTTGCATCAATCTCTCCTCCTCTTTTTAACATTATAAAGCAGATGTATCGTGCACACCAGAATTCGTCTGGTAAATAATTTGGGGATTTTTGACCTAAGGCCTTGACTTTACCCTATGAGACTTCACAGTATGCAAATGGTCCCGGCTACGTCTAGTTCAAATCAGTTAAACATGCAGTTGTTAAAACA
>NW_019951991.1:8383-11788 GCF_002910315.2 Salvelinus sp. IW2-2015 | reverse complement strand
TGCATCGAAAAAATTGCTAACTAACTACACATGGTTGATATTACTAGGTTAACTAGTTATGTGACGATTGATTGTTTTTTATAAGATAAGTTTAATGCTAGCTAGCAATTTACCGTGGCTCATTGCAGCCACAAGGTCCTTTTGACGATGCACTCGGTAACAGGTGGTCAGCCTGCCACGGAGTTTCCTCATGGATTGCAATGTAATCGGCATCCAAAAAGGCAGATTACCGATTGAAATCGGCCCTAATTAAATCGGCCTTGCCGATTAATCGTCGACCTCTAATCTGTATCGTGGAAATTCAGCGTTACAGCATGATTGAAATTTAAAGGCAACGTCCCGCGTTAGCGGAGACTGCATTCACGGTGAACGCTGATGTCGGCTCAAACAGAAATCACCTTTACAGTTCAAGCGTGCTATTGTAACAAATTGAAAATGTAGTTTCCATCAACCTCACGCGCAATGCAGACATCAAAGAACGCCGCATTTCGCGGTAGAGTAGTGGGTGAAACCATTCACTTCAGGAAAAGGGGTGATTATATATATATATATATGTTCCTTTCATTATGTGTCACTGAATTCATAAAAATATTTGCTGCCATTGTAGTAAGGTTGGTAATACGAGAGGTCTTCGGATTTACCATTTTTGTATTATTTTCTTTGAAAGAACAACTAGTGGGTTTTGAGTGCTTCTCCCCTATTTGAGAAGTTGGTCTGCCTGCTCCTCAGTTTGAGAGATATTCTGAGAGAAGGTTCGTGTCTCTTTCCTCTCTATATAAAAACTGTAACACAATAGTGTTTTTGGAAAACTGGTTCATATATCCTAAAGTCAATAGCGAATGTGGGTATGTATATATTTATTTTGCCGTTAATGTATTGAAGACCTATTCAGCAAGTTAACCAAGTTTTTGCTGGCTTAGCTAGCCATGTTAATGACGAGCTAATTAGCACCGTTGGTCACTGCACTACAATGTCACGCTAGCTATTGCTAGCAGGTGACTTATTGAAATATTAAGTGAATGTTTATTTTCTTACTACCTTAAAATGTTTATATAAAAAGGGTTGTACTTGTGCTCTGTATTTATAGATTAATATCACTTCACATTGAGGGCATGTGTCACTACTGTTGCTCCTATCTAAAAGATATCTTGTGTCCTACCTAACCAGTGAACGTGTGGCTGTGACCGTCCTGTCAATGCCTGTCATCACTGTTTGATATCTTTTACTGCAGATAAAAACCTAAAAACTTCAACCTGAAGTGCAGGTGTCCGTGTGCCTTTCTTTTGGGGGGCTGTGTGAAGTTAGTGTAACCATCTGTAAAGCTTCAGTGATTCAGATTGAATAGAACCATTAGTTTTCTGCTAATTTTGATGGAGCTGTTATTCAGAACACCTATAACATACAAGGAACATTCGTGCTTGACTAATAAAATTATAGTGTAATATGGTGATAGTGATTCTACTAATGTTGGAGATTTTTTAAAACAGAAACTGGGGAAAATCCTGTAAGAAAGTTATGCTTGTTATAAGAAGTTGCCTAAAGGCAGTATTTTTTTGAGAAAGGGTATTGCCCAGATTAGAACCTGTGACCTTCTGGATTATATCCCAGTGCCTAGTCTACTGTGTCACTAGGGAGGGAAGCACCAGAATTGTTTTGTCACATATTTAAAGCTTTTTGTTCAGTCAGATATTTAAAGCTTTTTGTTRAGTCAGTCAGTTCACTATAAATGCCACTTAACAGGTCGCAGCCCTCGCGTAATGCCCTCCTTCCACGTCCAACCTACCACCCTTAAGTATAGTTTTCCCAAACACGGAGAGCAATCAGGAGGGCTGGAGAGGAAAAATACAGGAAGTGCTTACCTCCCATGAGTCCCAGGAAGCCGCCTTCCGTGAGGCAATAAGAGATGAGAGACAAGATGAGATAAGAAAATGCTGGGTATAACCATGGCAACCATGTCACTAGGACTACCAATAGGGAAGATCCTTTATAACTTTTATATAAAGGATTTCAGCTAAACACCTTTTACCACACCAGAAACTTAGGTGGAATAATTTTCTGGTTATTTTACAAATGCTCCGTCCTGACAAAGTTACATTTCAGAGTTTGGATTGGTTTTCATTTTTTTGAGAGATGAAGTTGGGCTACTTAAGTAAATTTGGCTTGTGAGGCTCCCTATGCTTGCATTCTTCTACATGTGAACCTTGCCACTTATAGAGCTTTGCTTTGGTGTGGAATCTGAGGATTATCATTCATATCAAGGATGCTGTCTGGCCACCGATTTGGTATTCAGCTTTACTGATTGTTCTGTTGTGGATTGATGTTTCCTGTACGCCAATAGAAAGTCTACAAAACTATGTGAGCAACCAGCCCTATGTATTGGAATACATGGAATTGATTGTGATTCTCATGAATGAATCAATCAATCAATCAAATTTTAATTTGTGATATGCCTCCTCGTACATACCAGCTATATCTCAAAGTCGCTGATACAGTTACACCTCAGCTAAAACCCCCAAACAAGCACATGTTGCTTATCTTATTTAATTTATTCAGGAAATTCAAATTTGGATAGTTTGAAACTTGTTGTGCGGCTGATATAATGCCATAAAGGTGATTAATAATCCGTCATTTCATTTTCTCACTCGCTTGGAATAGTTGTTTCTCAGTTTTTGATCATAATGATTCTAGTGACTCACAATCATATGGAGTTACTGGGATTTTTTAAAAGAACAGAATATTCTGGTTTTGGACTCAAGAGAAAGTATAGTGTTAAATATTTTTGACAGCCAGTCCGTGTTCTTTTCTGATGAATGTATTTGCAATTTTGACCGTATATATATTTTTAGGATGTTTTTGTTTGAAAAAGACAACTACTATTTTGAAATAAGCATGTATACTTGGTTTTTGCAAAACGTTGCTGTTGCTTGTTTGACGTTTTGAAAAATCGCGACAACATTGTTCGCAAAAAATGCTATTAGGCGCATTGAGAGAATACTGTAAACCTTAAAGAATCAGTTGCTGCACTGATTAAATAGTACAGAGATACTACCCTGCTGGACAGAAAGTTTATCAGCCCTGGTGTTCCCTAGGCAGTTGTATCAATCCAAGTAACTAACCGGCGCCCTGCTTAGCATTCCGAGACTCAGTCAGTAAGCCAATGATGTGTATATATGCCCATAAGCGACAGGCGATACCCTTGGTACAGCCTAATATTAATGTTTGTTGTCACTTATAAAATTGCAGTGTGGAAAATTCGAAAGTGAATCATGGGATAAACAGACATCGCTTTAATTTACAGCAGATGAGTTACAAACCTTGTAATACATTTCACGCGCATATAATTTGAGTCTCTTATGACACATACGCACGGCAAAATCAAAATAATGACTTTCAGACAATACCTCA
>NW_019951991.1:0-4589 GCF_002910315.2 Salvelinus sp. IW2-2015 | reverse complement strand
GCTCCTCGCGCCCCTGCTGTTTTCCCAAGTGAAACCTGGATCATCCGCATGCGCCACTCTATAAGTATCAACCAAATTATATTTAYCTATTAGACTTTTTACAAGATGCCCTCCTAGATTACCTCGGTCATATGATACATTAAAATCTCCCCCCATAAACACCTGTCTGTTTGTCATAAAAATAGCGTCTAGGTCGTTAAGCATTTCCCTCCTTTCCTTGGGTGTCGATGGTGCATATACGTTAATAAATCGAAAACATTTACCCCTCCAATCGATATCTACTATTAAAACCCTCCCGTGTACTGCCGAAAAACTTCCTACTAGTTTTAAATCCCTATTCCCACATAGCACACCAACCCCTGTAGAATGCACCCCGCCGACACTCCACCTCGACTCTCCCTGAACCCATTCCCACGTAAAACCTCTCCACGTCACTTTGATCTTTTAAATGTACTTCTTGTAAAAAACACAGAGAAGCAAATGGAGGACAAATGGGGAAAAACTGTCGCCCTTTTAACTGGGTTCCTAAGCCCTCTAACATTTATGCTAGCTAGGTTAAAAATAGACGACATAGGATAAGGAGGGAAACGGACATCTAAAATATGACATTTTTCCAGACTCACTTTAAATACAGTTCCTCGTTAGGAGGCCTATCCGGGAAACGGTGGTCCCCAGCGGGAGGACTGTCCACAAAGATCGGGGTCGGGAAAACCCTTTCCTTCGCCTCATGCTCCCCCTCCATCTGTGTGGGTGCTGGAACACCGCTGGGTGCCAGACCGCTGCTGTCGGTGGAGCTGCCTGACAGGGAAAGCAGAGTCTCCTCTGCGCTGCGCGGGTTTCCCTCAGACTTCCCGCTTTCAAAGCAGCTGAAGCGATTCCCGCCCAGAGCGGACTTCTCAGTCGCCTCCATGCGGATGAGTGGGGAAACAGGGCTCATCTGATTCCTTTTCACCGAGCACTTCCTCCTCTCTCACGGTTGTCCAGCTCTCCGGAGCCGAGGGCGCGGTGGGCTCTCCACTTGGTTGTTCCAACTCCTGTCGGTCTCTCCGCTCTCCTCGTGAGATGATGATGGCGTCTCACTCCCGCTCTCCTCAGACTCTCGCAGTTCTCTCTCCATCACCAGCTCATCCACAACCTCCTCAATAGCGCGTAGTTTCATGCCTTCTCTCTCATCTGGTCTTTTCTCGCTCTCTGCTCTTTTCCCGCTCACCGCTCTGGCGTAAGAGGGGGCTGCCTTCGGGCAGTGACGGAACAGGTGTTCTCTGAGTTACACAGACTGCAGCGCTTGGGCACGGTGCAATCCCTCATTATATGGCCTAGAGTCCCACAGTTTCTGCACCTTGTCTGGGTGCAGGCATCGGCGAGGTGCCCGTTACGTGCTACACTTCCTGCAGAAACGAGGCTGTCCAGCATACATGAGGTAGCCCCTGTCTGCACCGATGGAAAAGGAAGCGGGAGGATGGCGGTAGACATCATGGCCGCTCTCGTCCTCCTTTAGCAGCACACGAAACTGCCTCTTCCCTGTCCAGATGCCAAGGGCGTCCTTAATGTCTCTCACCCCTGGCAATATGGTCACGTACCGGCTGAGGTAGCACACTAAGTTTCTCAAGTGACATGGTTAAATGTGAGTTAGAACCTCATATTGTGCTGCACGGAATAAACTGAAGGCACTGAATCCAAGAGGTGATCCGTAATGTTTACTCATTGAACTTTTAAGTGCAATGAAAAAGACGGTTTTCCGAACTCTGAGTGGAGACAGAGCAATCGATCTCAGGGTCATAGAGTAAAGAGGATTAGTAGAACACAATTAACACTTTACCCACGAAAATAAAATAATCAAACATAAGTTTACACATTCGCTCACATCTTACCCTGTACGCTGACGGATTTTAACACAATATAGTGAATGTAATCAAATCTCTATCACAATCTAATCACTGAATCAATATTTAACTAGATTTAAATACTCACATACTATGACTAGGAATACTCTTATGCATATACAGGTATGAGTATTCTTACTGCACATAAACTTTCCATATCACAGGATCTATGGGGAGCAATACCTCTACAAGATGGAATACTCAAACTCCAGCATGGGCCTGGGACTGCTTCCTAGAACGCTCTGTGCTCCTCCTCACACTTTACTCATGCCACATGGTGGCACTGACACCTACCAGAGGTATGACCGGAAAATCTTCAAAATTGTATCATTCCTCATTAACTGAGATTTTTCTTAACATGCAAGTTGCTGAAATAGCAAGGAATGTTTAATATTTTTTATTTTGTTCAAAGGTGTCGTCTGGCTTTATGTGTGTTGTGGAATGCGTTACACCAGTCAGAATTTTTGGCAGTGCGATTTCTTCCGTCTCGGTCGGCATCCTGGAAAAAATAATATACGACCCCAAAAATAGAAGGGTAACTCCCCAAAAGACCTAATAAAATAAAAACGCTCATCCCCAAACCTGCTCCCATAAAGTATTTGCCCATGGTGGAGTTGCCATTACATACCTTTTTTCGCAGTGCTTTAAAAAATATTTCAGCCATATAAAATGATCTTAATTAAATCTAAATTGTGTCTCATTCACATTAATTTGATGTTTCTATCTATCATTACAACTTATTGCTTCTGCATGTTTTTACAGAGTTATATTAAGACACAAACGATTATTATATTAAATTACAAAAACAATGTTTGTGCATTTTGGATTTCTACATTAAACTGAAGAAAGTAATTCTTATAATATCTATTGTTGTTTAGAATTTGTATGTATTCATAGGACAGAAACATATATTGGATCGAACGTTCGCAGAGAATCTCTCTCAAGAGAGGAGGAAAAGAGGAGATTTCTCTCGAACGTTCGATTCCAATAATGTAGTTCTGTCTATGGAATACATACAAAAATTTCTTAAAAAATAGATATGTATAGAAATATATTGTCTTACAGGTAATGTAGAATCCAAATGCACAAAATATGTTTTTGAATGTCTAAAAAAATATGTCTAAACACTGTCTCGTAAAGAATGCAGAAGCAATAAGCATGTAAATATGATAAGAAACATAAATTAATGTGAACATGAGGAAAAAGAGATTTAATTAAAAATAATTTTTATGCTGAGATTTTAAGCTGAAAAATCTATGTATGGCAAATCCACTCTGGCAATGGCCTCGTTGAACAAAAATAATAACCTCTGCTATTTATTGCTATGTTTAAGAGAAATCTCATTAATGATGAATGGATAAAATTTGGAAGATTTCCAGAGTCATACCTCAGAGGGTAGAGTGTATGCACAACATTGTGCATGAGGTAAAAGTGTGAGAGGAGGAAGCCAGAGCGCTGTCTAGAACATCAGGCATCTTTGAGGGTGTCCATCATGTAGGGATCTGCTTTGCGCCCATCATTGACTGCTGAGTGAAAGGTGTTATGTGACAGGACGCATTATGCATTAAAGTATACAAGCTTATAGTATGTGAGATTTAAAACATCTAATGTTAAAATATCATGCCAGTTCAGTTATAGAGATTGATTAACATTCAAATATAGTGTTAAACGGTAACGAATTGTGAGAGGAACGTGTAACTATGTTATTATTTATTGTCTGAAAAAAACTGTATCTACTAAATGCTCTAAATCTGACCCTGAGAATCGATTGCTCTGGTCTCCACTCAAGTCTCCCGAGAACGCGTCTTTTCTCATTGCACTAAAAGTTCTCAATGAGTAAACATACCGTACTCTCTGTTGTTAGTGCTTAAGTGCGTTTCTGTCAGCACAAATGAGGTGTACAGGTGCACATGTTACCCAGGTCACTGAAAACTATAGGCTACTAGGTACGTGACATATTGCCAGGAGAGAGACATTAGGACGCCTGGCATCTGGACGGGAGAGCAGTTTTGTGCTGCTAAAGAGGACGAGAGCGCATGATGTATCGCCACTCCGCTCCTTTTCCATCGGTGCAGACAGGGCTAACATGTATGCTGGACCGCTCGTTCTCAGGATGTAGCACGTAACGCAACTCGCGATGCCACCAGACAGGTGCAGAAATTGTGGACCTAGGCATATAATGTAGGATTGCACGTGCCCAAGGCGCTGCAGTCTGTGTTCTCAGAGAACACCTGTTCGTCACTGCCCGAAGGAGCCCTCTTACGCAAGAGCGACGGGAAAAGACAGAGGGAAAAAGACAGATGAAAAAGCATGAAACATCGCGCTATTGGAGAGTTGGTGATGAGCTGGATGGAGAAAACGAGAATCAGGAGAGCGGGAGTGAGACGCATCACTATCTCACAGAATAGCGGAGAGCGACCGACAGAGTTGGAAAACAAGTGGAGAGCCCACCGCCTCGCTCCGGGAGCGGACAACGTGAAGAGAGGAGGATCGTGGAAAAATAATGAGCCTGTTTCCCCACTCATGATGGAGGACTGAGAAGTCCTCTGGTGGGAATGCTTAGCTGCTTGAGAACGGGAAGTCTGAGGGAACCGCGCACGGCAGAGAGACTTCTGTTCCTTCGAGCCACGAAGCAGCGGTGGCACCCAGCGGTTGCAGACCACACAGATGAGGAGCATGAGGCGAAGGAAAGGGTTTCCGACACCG
>NW_019951990.1:3216-4599 GCF_002910315.2 Salvelinus sp. IW2-2015 | reverse complement strand
AAGCCTCCTGGTAATAACCGGGCTTTGAAGTGGCTCCCACGGTACCAAGCTCCTTGGTAATACGCCGGTGCTTTGAAGTGGCTCCACAGGTACCAAACATCTGGTAATAAAACTGGGCTTTGAAGTGGCTCCACAGGTAGCCAAAACTCCTGGTAATAAGCCGGGCTTTTGAGTGGTCCACAGGTTACCAAGTCCTGGTAATAAGCCGGCTTTTGAAGTGGGCTCCACAGGTACAAGTCCTTGGTAATACACCGGGCTTTTGGAAGTGCTCCACAGGCTACCAAGCTCCTGGTAATCGCCGGGACCTTGAAGTGGCTCCACAGGTACCAAATCTGCTGGCCAATAAATAAGCTGGGCTTTGAAGTGGCTCCACAGGTACCAAGCTCCTGGTAATAAGCTGGGCTTTGAAGTGGCTCCACAGGTACCAAGCTCCTGGTAATAAGCTGGGCTTTGAAGTGGTACCACAGGTACCAAGCTCCTGGTAAATAAGCTGAGCTTTGAAGTGGCACCACTTTCTTTATTAATTTCATTGCACCCCTTTCTCCAGAGAGAGAGAGAGAGAGAGAGAGAAATTTGTCGGAAATCCTTGGAAAGAATCAGTAAGGCCTGCATATTTTTTTGGTTTATAAACTTTATCCATAAAAGTGGATTCTGAAGCCCCCATCTTGGAACAGTAAAGAAACAGATGTTTTTTCTAACATTAAGAGGGATTTTACAAAAGCCAACTTCAAGTTCCTCAAATGTGGAACATTTCCCACAGCTATTCAAGCAACGTCAATTATAAAGAACACACCACTTTAATTCCTCCTACCTGTACATACTGATACTGTACATACTGATACTGTACATACTGTTACTGTACATACTGTTACTGTACATACTGTTACTGTACATACTGATAATGTACACATTGTTACTGTACATACTGTTACTGTACATACTGATACTGTACATACTTATACTGTACATACTGATACTGTACATGGTGTTACTGTACATACCGTTACTGTACATACTGATACTGTACATACTGTTACTGTACATACTGATACTGTACATACTGTTTGCTATACATACTGATACTGTACATACTGATACTGTACATACTGATACTGTACATACTGTTACTGTACATACTGTTAATACGCTTATTGTCTGTGTTTCTGAACAACTGAAATCTCATTGTCTCCTTAACATACTGTATCTAAAAGTTTCAAAATGACAGACAGTTAATTGGCTGCATTCGCGTGATACCTTAGGAAATGTAGATAGATGTTGATAAAATAGGTCTAAAAGGTGTGTTAAGTAACTACTGATAGCAAACAGTATGTACAGTAACAGTATGTAGAGTATCAATATCTACGACGTATAGTATGTATAGCA
>NW_019951990.1:0-838 GCF_002910315.2 Salvelinus sp. IW2-2015 | reverse complement strand
AGTTTCATTCGTTTGTTAATAATCAGAACAAGCATCAGACATGTTTTCACGAACTGTTGCTCTTTTACTGTTGAGTCTTGGCACAAGTTTAGCCTGAAGCTGATAGGTCTAAAAGGGTAGAAGACTGGTACATACCATGAAGTAGCAGTGAGATAGTGGAACTGAATCCAGTCAAACTGTGGAACTGAATCCAGTCAAACTGTGGAACTGAATCCAGTCAAACTGTGGAACTGAATCCAGTCAAACTGTGCATTTGTTGTATATTCCATCCAGAGTATGGGCAGAGGATTCGGTTATGTAGGCTACAGATGAAAGATAACAATAACCTAGTACCATAGTATCTATCCACCTAAAACTACTGAAACTGCAAAGTCTTTAATTATTCTAAGAAAACTGGGCACACTGATGAGGAGTTATAGTATATCATGTAAGCAGAATATTGTCTTGGTTTCAAACAGTAAAGGGAAGCACTTTTGAAGCCTCTCTCTTTTGACTTTCAAGTATTTCCTACGTTCCAAAATCCAAAAGAATTGATGATGGTGTTGAGTTGTGGAGACTTTAGAAGGGAAAAAGGGTGTGGGGGAGGGGAGGGGAACGACTTGTTTTGAAAGAAATCTGGAACCTATAAACTTGGACAACTTCTATGAGGGAAAAAACGCCAGAATATCCCCATCTGATTGGTCAACCCACGTGCCTTTGTCTCCGCCTCATCCCTTTACCCTTACCAATCACCAAACGCATTCTCTTCCTGTTATGCTTGGCCTGGCTGTGCCTTAGAACCCAGCTGGACCAATCTGTGGAACAGATGGGTGGGAACTTACAAGTTCCATCCTCTTTC
>NW_019951989.1:0-4603 GCF_002910315.2 Salvelinus sp. IW2-2015 | reverse complement strand
AACCTGTTGCTGTTACATAGTTCGGCGCACAATTGGCACAGCGTCGCCCGGGTTTGGCCGGTTAAGGCCGACACTGTAAATAAGAATTTGTTCTTAACTGACTTGCCTTGTTAAAAAAAGGTTAAATATATTTTTAAAAATACATTGAACTGGGTGAATGGAATATGAATGAGACACATCCAATAATCTGTAATAGAAATAAGGCCATGCACATGAAAAAAAATTGTCCACCCTCATTTTAAACAGCACTGACCGCCACTGACATATACCTGTACATGTATCCAACAGAGGCAGATATGACTTTGTTTGGACTTCAGGTCATTTGAAAATACAGACATGTTCTTATCTTCCTTCATGACCACGTGGGCAAAGGTATGCCAAAGTAGGTTCAGTGTTGGACTGCGGATCGCATCCTATGAAGGACTGTTTTTAAGTCAATAAGTCGCACGACATATAACATCAATTATTTCCCCAATTGTGTCTCCTGTGTGTGATAGACTTCCCAAATATACAGCCTTAATTTAAGTAATTACATCAAAATAAGTGCACTAAATTGCATACACAAAGGACAGGCATATTAATACCTATATTCATATCTGAATTTAAAACTATGCTTCTCTCTTTAGACGGAAGAGGTAATCGACGATCTAATGTTTTGACATTGAATGCACCATTTACTGCAAAAGACAAGATTTAGGTAGCCATTTCTTGCCTTCCATGCCATATTAACAGGGATGACGTGTTGTCCCTCTGGTTTGTATTCTTGCCTGAAGAGTTTGGTATTTTCATCAAGTGAACTCTTGAACCAAGCTCTTTCAAATGAAAGTGTTGCCCAAAGCTCCTAGAAGGTTCCATTGMAAGTGAAATGGAATGAAGGAGCTGAGTGCAAAAGATCATCCTAATTTTTAACTAAGTAGTCTATTCTCAAGCCCCCCCCATGCTTGGTACTAGCTGGCTATGAGACTGGGGAATGTTGTTGGCCCACTCAGATGGTAATGATGGTGCACTACCAGACTGTGGAATTGGATCAGATATAAAATAATATTAACAATACAAGAAAAAACAGAAAGAATAAGGAGAGGTTCAGAAAAACACAGAAATATCCTGGACGACAGAGAACTTGGCCTCTGCATGCAGTATAAAGCATCTACATGACCAGGAGGGGTCATTGAGAATGACTAAACATCCTTTGGTCAGGGGACGTGTTCCTGCTGGTTGTCTCTTGAGCCATGTCGCCAGACTGCTGTGCTGAGAAGCCTCTTCGCTTGTCCCATCCACCAAATACAAACTTTAGGCACAACAACACCCTGACACCATGTGTGCATTTCTATCATGATATTATCTCTGTCTGACTGAAATTAAATTAATACTGGTTAAACTTCTTATGGCTGAGATCCCGCTAACGGGATCGATATGACAACAGCCAGTGAAAGTGCAGGGCGCCAAATTCAAACAACAGAAATCTCATAATTAAAATCTCAAACATACAGGTATCTTAACATTTAAAGGTACGACTTGTAGTAGATTCACACAGCACAGTTCCATCTTCAGAAAAGGGCTTAACAAGCGACAAGCACCACAAATGATTATGTTATGCTACCGCCAGTCCACAGAAAAACCAGCCATTTATCCATCAAAGACAGGAGTCACAAAAAGCAGAAATATAAGATAAATATATAATCCACTAACCCTTTATGATCTTACATCAGATGAACACTCTATGGGACAGATTATCAATGGTTACAACAATACGAATCCACTACTTAATTTCACATTTCCGACAAATCTTCGAGAGAATGTTACCTTTCAAATGATATCAAGAAAATGGCAATATCCTGCTTCAGGTCCTGAGCTAAGCTCGACGAAGGTCCATTTAAAAAAAAAGGGTACGATCGCTCAAGAGTAGATGAGAAAATAGCACAAACTGTATCTCCACCCCATTGTGCTATATCTGAAGTGTTTAATACCACATGTCATCGGAGCTTGGTAATTTTTAGGGGATGAACCCACCACCACCCCAGCCTCAAGATCAATTTAAGAAGTATATAATTGATCTTAATCTGAAGGCAAATTGAATCATCAAAACCCACGACAGCTATGTAAAAACGCTTGTTAACTGTTAACTCCTCATTGATTGATTTACTTTACTAATAAACCCTATAAATATGTGTTTTAGTGGAGTATTTGCCATAAGATCTCCAGGATCATTTGTCCCATAGAATGTACTAAGAGAACCAAACAGCAAAGTTTGAAGTTGGCTCTAGAAAATGTATCCTCCAATATTTGATTCCTTGGCAGATAAACACGCCTCCCTTTTAAGACAATTCACAAGTCATAAGATAGCTCTGAAGAGAAACCAACAGGTTAGTTCTATCTGAAGTATTCAGCATGAAATTCAGGCTGGGAAAAAAGCAAGGAAAACGGATGTTAAGTGACTGGCTGTCAAGGTTGCGGAAGCTGTGGCAGTGAAGTACAGACGCAGGAGAGCAGAGATAGGTAGTTAATTACAAAACCACGGCAATACAAGAAAAGAAACCTACATGTACAAAACCCGCAGCCGCACACAGTAACAAGAGTACAGCACTTCAAACACAACAATTCCAACACAAGGAACATGGGGGAACAGAGGGTTTAAATAACACAACAATTAAATGATGGAAATGGAAACCAGGTGGTAAGAAACAAGACAAAACAAATGGAAAAAGGAAAAGCTGGATCAACGATGGCTAGAAGACCGGTGAACCGACCGCCGCACACCGCCCCGAACAAGGAGAGAACGACTTCGGTGGATCGTGAAACTGTCACGTTCCTGACCTGTTTTCTGTTTACACGTTGTATGTTAGTCGGTCAGGGCGTAGTTCTGGGTGGGCAGTCCTATGTTATGTGTGTTCTATGTGGTTAATGGTGACCTGATATGGTCTCAAAATTAGCAGGCTGGTTTACGTTTCTCTGATTGAGAACCATATTGAATGTAGTGTTTCACATTGTTTGAGGTGGCGTGGATGCTCCTGTGTCTGTGTTTGTATGCACAACTACCGGGACTGTTCTCGTGTTTCTTCGTTGAATGTAGTTACACCTGTTTTGTGCGTTCTCTGAATCGTAAGTTCTCAGTCTGGTCTGTCTCGTCGTTTATGTTTTTTACTCACCTATTTTCTTCGTGTTTTCGGTTTGGTTTAAATAGGAGAATATGATCATATCACAATGCTGCGCTTTGGTCCAATCCCCTAACTCTTTCAGACGAAGAGGAACACGACAAGATCGTACAGTGGACAATGGCAATACCTTGGCAGACAACTGAGGAACAGATTGTAATATCTCGATTAAGAAAAGAAAATCAAAACAAACTACTTTTTATAAGCCTACCGCTGACTCTGCTGAGTGATCCTTCTAAAATTTTGGAAAAACAGTAACGTGCACTGAAGTTTACAAATACCACGTTGAAAGTAAGGAAGGTATTACGATACCACCTTAGCCATACATTAAACTAAAGTTTTCACAATTCCTGAACAATGTCATATCAAAAGTTCCCTGTCTAGTCAGTTAGGAATCACCCACTCTTATTTAGAGAATGTGAAATGGTCACGATTAACAGTAGAAGAGAAATGATTTATTTATTCAAGCATTTTATATCTCTCTTTCATCACATTCCCAGTGCTCAGAAGTTTACATACACTCAAATATACGTATTTGGTAGCATTAGCCGTTAAATCTTGTCTAAGACTTGGGTCAACACGTTTCGGAGACCTTCCACAAGCTTCCCAACAATAATTGGGTGAATGTTGGCCCATTCCTCTGACAGAGCTGGTGTAATATCGAGTCAGGTTGTAGGCCTCCTTGCTTGCAAACGCCTTTTACAGTTCTGCCCACAAATTTCTATAAGATTGAGGTCAGAGCTGGTGATGGCCACTGCGAGAGAGTATGACTTTGTTTTCCTTAAGCCATTTTGTCACAACTTTGAGTATGCCTTGGAGTCAGTTGGTCCATCTTGGAAAGACCCATTTGCGACTCAAGGCTTTCCTGACTGATTCTTGAAGATGCTGCCTCAATATATCCACATAATTTTCCTACTCATGATGCCATTTATTTTTAAAGTGCACCATCCCTCCTGTAGCAAGCACCCCCAAAACATGATGCTACCACCCCTGCTCACGGTGGATGGTGTACTCGTCTTGCAGCCTCCTCCAAAATATATGCCAAAGCAGTTCCTATCTTGTTTCATCAGAACCAGAGGACAATTTCTCCAAAAAAGTACTAATCTTTGCCCCATCTGCATTTGCAACAACGATAGTCTGGGTTTTATAGCGGTTTGGAGTGCAATGGCTTCTTCCCTTGCAGAGTGCCTTTCAGGCTTCTTTTGATCACTAGGACTTGTTAACTGGTGAAAGATACTTGGTACCCCGTTTCTTCCAAATCTCACAAGGTCATTCACTGCTGTTGTTCTGGGATTGGATTTCACTTGTTCCACACCAAAGTACTTCATTCTCTAGGAACAGACGCGTCTCTTTCCTGAGCGGTAGACCGAGGCTGCGTGGTCCCATGTGTTATACTTGCGTACTATGTTTGTACAGATGAAACGGGTACCTTCAGCATTTGAAAATTGCTC
>NW_019951988.1:13223-14378 GCF_002910315.2 Salvelinus sp. IW2-2015 | reverse complement strand
AGTAGCAGTAGAAGTAGCAGTAACAGTATCCGTAACAGTAGCAGTAACAGTAAGAGTAGCAGTAAGAGTAGCAGTAGCAGTAGCAGTAACAGTATCCGTAACAGTAGCAGTAGCAGTAACAGTAAGAGTAGCAGTAAGAGTAGCAGTAGCAGTAACAGTAGCAGTAGCAGTAACAGTAGCAGTAACAGTAGCAGTAGCAGTAACAGTACCAGTAGCAGTAACAGTAGCAATAACAGTAGCAGTAGAAGTAAGAGTAGCAGTAAGAGTAGCAGTAACAGAAACAGTAGCCTTAACAGTAGCAGTAACAATAAGAGTAGCAGGTAGAGTATTAGTAGCAGTAACAGTAGCAGTAACAGTAACAGTAACAGTAGCAGTAACAGTGGCAGTAACACTAGCAATAACAGTAACAATAACAATAACAGTGACAGTAGTAGTAACAGTAACAGTAGCAGCAACAGTAACAGTAACAGCAGTAGTAACAGTAGCCGTAGCATTAGCCGTAGTAGTAACAGTAACAGAAAGAGTATCCGTAACAGTAACAGTAGCAGTAACAGTAGCTGTAGCAGTAACAGTAGCCATAACAGTAACAGTAGCAGCAGCAGTAGCAGTAACAGTAAGAGTAGCAGTAAGAGTAGGAGTAGCAGTAACAGTAGCAGTAACAGTAACAGTAACAGTAGCAGTAGCAGTAACAGTAGCCGTAACAGTAGCAGTAACAGTAAGAATAGCAGTAAGAGTAGCAGTAGCAGTAACAGTAGCAGTAACAGTAACAGTAGCAGTAGCAGTAGCAGTAACAGTAGCAGTAGCAATACCAGTGACAGTAGCAGTAACAGTAACAGTAGCAGTAACAGTGACAGTGACAGTGACAGTGACAGTAACAATAACAATAACAGTGGCAGTAGTAGTAACAGTAACAGTAGCAGCAACATTAACAGTAGCCGTAGCATTAGCCGTAGTAGTAACAGTAACAGTAAGAGTATCCGTAACAGTAACAGTAGCAGTAACAGTAGCCGTAGCAGTAACAGTAGCCGTAGCAGTAACAGTAGCAGTAACAGTAACAGTAAGAGTATCCGTAACAGTAACAGTAGCAGTAACAGTAGCCGTAGCCATAACAGTAACAGTAGCAGTAGCAGTAGCAGTAACAGTAAGAGTAGCAGT
>NW_019951988.1:8510-13114 GCF_002910315.2 Salvelinus sp. IW2-2015 | reverse complement strand
TCCTCTCTCTCCTTCCTCTCTTTCTCTTTCCTCTTTTCCCTCTCTCCACTCTTCCTCTTCTCTCTTCTCCTTTTTCTCTCTCCACCCTCCTCCTCCTCTCTCCTTCTTTCCCCTCCTACCCCTCCTCTATCGCCCTGTCTCTCCCACCTCCCTCCTCCTCTCTCTCCCTCTCTCCCTGTCTCCCCCCTCAGATCTAGACACCATGGGGAAGGTGGTGTGAGGGGTTGAGTGACAGGAGAAGGGACTTCTGCTGCTCGGGTGGTTACTGTGGCGCATCTGTTCAGAGCTGTCTAAGACACTCTCAGCTCTAGCCTTTCAACTGGTCGGTAGCGTACACACCGACACACAGAGTCAGTACACCCCAACACGACACACAGCACAGGAAACACACTAAGGAACCACAGGCACAGCAGGACACACAACACACACACACACACCACCAATCACACACACCAAACACACCAACAGCACACAGACACACACACACAGCAACACACACAGCACACGCACACACTACCACAGCAGCGACAGCACAGCACACACACATACAACTAGCACACAGACACGCACCAGAGTCACACAGCGGTCACAGCACCACAACCAGAGTCAGAGCGAGGGCAGCACGAGACGTCACAACGACACAGAGGGGGAGGGTGAGAAAGAGAGATTCTCCAATTACATTGAATGAACTACAGGACAAAATACAAACCCTCCAACCCAAAAATGCATGTGGAGTTGATGCTATCCTWAATGAAATGATAAAATATACAGACCACAAATTCCAATTGGCTATACTTAAACTCTTTAACATCATCCTTARCYCTGGCATCTTCCCCCAATATTTGGAACCAAGGACTGATCACCCCAATCCACAAAGGTGGAGACAAATTTGACCACAATAACTACAGTGGGATATGCGTCAACAGCAACCTTGGGAAAACCCTCTGTGTTATCATTAACAGCAGACTCGTCTATTTCCTCAGCAAAAACAATGTACTGAGCACATGTCAAATTGGCATTTTACCAAATTACCGTACGACAGACCACGTATTCACCCTGCACACCCTAATTGCCAAAACAAACAAACCAAAACAAAGGCAAAGTCTTCTCATGCTTTGTTGATTTCAAAAAAGCTTGCGACTCAATTTGGCATGATGGTCTGCTATACAAATTGATGGAAAGTGGTGTTGGTGGAAAAACATACAACAATACAAAGTCCTTGTATGTAAACAACAAGTGTGGGGTTAAAATTGCCAAAAAACACACTCATTTCTTCCCACAAGGCCGTGGGGTGAGACAGGGATGTAGCTTAAGCCCCACCCTCTTCAACATATATATCAACGAATTGGCGAGGGCACTAGAACAGTCTGCAGCACCTGGCCTCACCCTACTAGAATCTGATTTCAAATGTCTACTGTTTGCTGATGATCTGGTGCTTCTGTCCCCTAACCAAGGAGGGCCTACAGCAGCACCTAGATTGTCTGCACAGATTCTGTCAGACCTGGGCCCTGACAGTAAATCTCAGTAATACAAAAATAATGGTGTTCCAAAAAAGGTCCAGTTGCCAGAACCACAAATACAAACTCCATCTAGACACCATTGCCCTAGAGCACACAAAAAACAATACATACCTCGGCCTAAACATCAACTTCCACAAAGCTGTAAATGATCTGAGAGACAAGGCAAGAAGGGCCTTCAATGCCATCTAAAGGAACATAAAATTTGAAATACCAATTAGGATCTGGCTAAAAATGCTTCAATCAGTTATAGAACCCATTGCACTTTATGGTCGTAAGGTCTGGGGTCCGCTCACCAACCAAGAATTCACAAAATGGGACAAACACCAAATTTAGACTCTGCATGCAGAATTTTGCAAAAATATCCTCAGCGTACAACTGGAAAATCCCAAATAATGCATGCAGAGCAGAATTAAGCTGATACCAGCTAGTTGTCAAAGAGCTGTTCAATTCTACAACCACCTAAAAGGAAGCGATTCCCAAACCTTCCATAACAAAGCCATCACATTGTTTGTAACTTATTTTGTACGTAATGTTGCTGATATCGTCTCTTATGACCGAAAAGAGCTTCTGGACATCAGAACAGCGATTACTCACCTCCAACTGGACAAGGATTTTTTTTTAATGAGTCCCGACGCAAATGTTATACTGCTTCTCTGAGACCAGGCCCAAATCCCTGTCATTCAAATGATATACTGCTTCTCTGAGACCAGGCCCAAATCCCCGTCATTCGAGTGAAGGAAAGACGGAAATACAGGGGGCGGAGATCAGGGTGCCTTGTGAGAATTCGTTGGCGAGTGGGTAACCCGCCTCTATTGTCCTATTGGCCAAAAGTGCAATCACTGGAGAATGAACTGGAGGATCTGAGGATTTGAGACTATCCTACCAACATTAAAACAATGTAATATCTTATGTTTCACCGAGTCGTGGCTGAACGACGACACGGATAACATTCAGCTGGCTGGGATTTCTGTGCATCGGCATGACAGAACAGCAACGTCTGGTAAGACGAGGGGTGATGCTGTGTGTCTATTTGTCAATGACAGCTGGTGCGCAATGTCTAATATTAAGGAGGTCTCGAGGTATTGCTCGCCTGAGGTAGAGTACCTCATGATAAACTGTAGACCACATTATCAACCAAGAGAGTTTTCATCTATATTTGTTTTGTAGCCATCTATTTACCACCACAAACCGATGCTGGCACTAAGATCGCACTCAACCAGCTGTATGAGGCCATAAAGCAAACAAGAAAATGCTCATCCAGATGTGGCGCTCCTAGTGGCCGGGGACTTTAATGCAGGCAAACTTTAATCCGTTTGACCTAATATCCACAAGCATGTTAAATGTGCAACCAGAGGAGAAAAAACTCTAGACCACCTTTACTCCACACACAGAGACAGATACAAAGCTCTCCCTCGCCCTCCATTTGGCAAATCTGACCATAATTCTATCCTCCTGATTCCTGCTTACAAGCAAAAACTAAAGCAGGAAGTACCAGTGACTCGCTCAATACGAAAGTGGTCCGATTACGCGGATGCTATGCTACAGGACTGTTTTGCTAGAACATACTGGAATATGTTCCGTGATTCATCCAATGCCATTGAGGAGTACACCACCTCAGTCACAGGCTTCATCAATAAGTGCATCTACGACATCGTCCCCACAGTGACTGTACGTACATATCCCAACCAGAAGCCACGGATTACAGGCAACATCTGCACTGAGCTAAAGGCTAAAGGCTAAAGCTACCGCTTTCAAAAAGTGGGACACTAATCCGTACCCTTATAAGAAATCCCGCTATGCCCTCAGACAAACCGTCAAACAGGCAAAGCCTCAATACAGGACTAAGATTGAATCCTACTACACCGGTTCTGACGCTCGTCGGATGTGGCAGGGCTTGCAAACTATTACAGACTAATAAAGGGAAACCTAGCCACGAGCTGCCCAGTGACGCGAGCCTACCAGACAAGTGTACTCAGAGCATGCGCAGACCAACTTGTAAGTATCTTCACTGACATTTTCCACCTCTCCCTGACCGAGTCTGTAATACCTATATGTTTCAAGCAGACCACCATAGTCCCAAGAAAGTGAACGTAACCTGTCTAAATGACTACCGCACCGTAGCACTCACGTCTGTAGCCATGAAGTGCTTTGAAAGGCTGGTCATGGCTCACATCAACACCATAATCCCAGAACCCTGGACCCACTCCAATCGCATACCGACCGACAGAGTCCACAGATGGACGTAATCTCAACTGCACTCAACCATGCCCTTTCCCAATTGGACAAAAGCTCCCTCAACGTGAGCAAGAACAAAGGAGATGATCGTTGACGACAGGAAAATGGAGGCGAAAACACGCCCCGTTCACATCAACGGGGCGTTGTGAAGCAGGGTCGAGAGTTTCAAGTTCCTTGGTGTCCACATCACCACCAAACTATCATGGTCCCAAAACGCACCAAGACAGTCGTGAAGAGAGGCACGACACAACACCTTTCCCCTCAGGAGACTGAAAAGATTTGCATGGGCCCCAAATCCTCAAAAAGTCTCTACAGCTGCACCCATCCGAGAGCATCCTGACCGTTGCATCACCACCTGGTATGGCAACTGTTCGACCATCCGACCGTAAGGCGACTTACAGATGGTGAGGTCGTACGGTCCCAGTACATCACAGGGACCAAGCTTCCTACCATCCAAGGACCTTTACACCAGGGGTGTTTCAGCAGGAAGGCCCCAAAAAAAATTGTCAAAGACTCCAGCCACCCCTAGTCAGAGACTGTTCTCTCTCTTACCACATGGCAAGCGGTACCGGAGCTTCAAGTCTAGGTCCAAAAGGCTCCATAACAGCGTCTACCCCAAGACATATGCACTGCTGAACTATTCATTTCAAAAGGGCCACCCCAGACTATGCACATGGACCCCCCTTTTTTTTTATACTGGCTTCTAACTTTGCTGTTTATTATCTATGCATAGTCACTCTTTGTAACAATATGACCATCTAACAGTTATACCGCTGCACAATGGCACTCGGTTACTGGTACCCCCTGTATGCAAACATGAATGCTATTTGGCCCTAAATCGGAGAGAAG
>NW_019951988.1:0-1891 GCF_002910315.2 Salvelinus sp. IW2-2015 | reverse complement strand
ATCTGATCACTCTTTATAACATTCTGGAGTATATGCAAATTGCCATCATACAAACTGAGGCAGCAGACTTTGTGAAAATGTATATTTGTGTCATTCTCAAAACTGTTGGCCACGACTGTACTAGAACATTCCCATGATTCCCATTGTAAGCATTTCTACCATAATTCTATTGAGATTGCTATCTTCACAGTGTGTAGCTAGCCTATTTCAATACATAGCCTACACAGAAGGCCTCGTGGCCATGCTCCAGAGTTGCTAAGCTCTAAAGTCTCTCCACCATCAAATATAGGTTTGCCTTGCCTCTCTCTCTGCTTCCTCAGATCGAGCTGCTCATTTGGCTCCAGAGCCCAAAAATAAATGAAGTGCTTGGATGGAGGGAAGGTTTTATTGGGACAGCCTGGGATTCAGGGTAGGTTTTGGGCAGTTTTGATTCTCTGTTAAACACTACAGCAACAAACTAAAATCTACTACAACACTGATAGGGGATATTATGGGCTGTATGTCTATAATGACCTAAAAAAAGTTTCTTTACAAACCAAACAATAACTATCATAGCACATATTTTTTAAGTGCCATGCCGTATTTAATAATTTGGTTTGAAAAAATTGGGCTTTGCAATACAATGCAATTAATGATTACTCCTATCTGTATTGTATACTATCCTTAATTTAAAGTGAACCTCTCGCTCTCAGACTGTAGTTTAATCAATGTATGCAAGGACACATCCTTCGAGATTTTGAATGAAACTCACAATTTACAGATCTGAATAGGCTGGTTTTTAGACAAAACACAAAGTCAATGCATAGAGCAAAGCAGTCCTCTCCAACTGCCACCTTTGTTGCTCAGGTCTGGTTGTTCCCATGACAACAAAACTCAACATTGAATTAACCTGAAAGAATAGAACACTCCTTCGCAAACAAACTGTCAGGAACAATCAACATTTCAATTGTAGGCATCCTTATTCTTTACACGTAAGTCAAATGTAATTCAATGAAACTTTAAACGTGCACGGTCATTAGTTCAAGTATGCTAAGGGTCTATCAAACACAGAACTAAATTCTTATACAACTGGATATTTGGCTATCCAGTTGTGTAAGAAACAAGTGGCGTTAAGTGAATGGCAGTCCCAAGGAAGTAGTGACTCCTCACCTGCTTTCACAGACTGGTCACATAAACTAGACGTAACATAGTACACGAAAATACAGGACCCTCAAATTAGTATGACATCTTACGTTTGTTATGGTTACATAAGATAGGATGGTTCATCCTTGGGAGCAATTTCCAAATGCCTGAAGGTACCACGTTCATCTGTACAAACAATAGTACGCAAATATAAACACCATGGGACCACGCAGCCACTCAACCGCTCAGGAAGGAGACATGTCTGTCCTAAGAGATAATCGTACTTGGTCGCAAAGTGCAAATCAGTCCGAGAACACAGCAAAGGACTCTTGTAGATGGCTGGAGGAGACAGTAAACAGTATCAAGTGGGGGCAAAAAAGTATTTAGTCAGGCCCAATTGTGCAAGTTTCTCCCACTTAAAATAAGATGAGAGAGCCCTGTAATTTTCATCATAGGTACCACTCAACTATGACAGACAAAAAGGGAAAAAAATCCAGAAAATCCACATTGTAGGATTTCTTAAGAATTTTTATTTGCAAATTATGTGAAAATTATACTTTGGTCAATAACCAAACGTTTATTGGCACACACTGACAGTTACGTTATATACCTTCGGTGACTTCATCTAAGATATGAGCTGATCCGTGTTCTCTGTAAAGTCCGTAGATCATTATGGTTCTTAGCACACACCGATGAGGCACGAACATAATCGGATGTTTTGGTCCGATTCCTCATGCAGATCTCTCTAGAGCAGTGATAGTTGTTGGGG
>NW_019951987.1:3774-4606 GCF_002910315.2 Salvelinus sp. IW2-2015 | reverse complement strand
GTGTGTGTTTGTGTGTGTGTTTGAGTGTGTGTTTGTGAATGTGCTGCTTCTGCATCTGTAACAGTGTGTATTTCTGAGGATCAGTGTTGATACCATCCCAGTTTCTTATTCCTTATAATGATCATTAATTGAAATAAATCAAACACACACACACACACACAACCGTCCGTCCCACATCGCCCTCTCCCCTCCGACACAGCTCTTGCAATAGAGTGCTTCCCTAATTTATAGGCTGGGGGTTCACCATTAAGATTTGAACCCAGAGAATGAAATAGGCAGCAGACCATTGCTGGTCTCAATCTATAGGCTGGAGGGAGGGAGGGGATCAAGGATGATGAATTACACAAGCCTTCCTCATCCTTGACTGACAAATACAGTCTGCGTTTTGGGTCAGACTCTGACCACAATTAGGCACAGAGTAAGTAAATATACTCTGACCACAATTAGGCACAGAGTAAGTAAATATACTCTGACCACAATTAGGCACAGAGAAAGTAAATAGACTCTGACCACAATTAGGCACAGAGTAAGTAAATAGACTCTGACCACAATTAGGCACAGAGTAAGTAAATAGACTCTGACCACAATTAGGCACAGAGAAAATAAATAGACTCTGATCACAATTAGGCACAGAGAAAATAAATAGACTCTGACCACAATTAGGCACAATGAAAATAAATAGACTCTGACCACAATTAATCACAGAGAAAATTAATAGACTCTGACCACAATTAAGCACAGAGAAAATAAATAGACTCTGACCACAATTAGGCACAGATAATATAATTAGACGTTGACCACAATTTGTCACAGAGAAAATAAATAGACTCTG
>NW_019951987.1:1411-3144 GCF_002910315.2 Salvelinus sp. IW2-2015 | reverse complement strand
GATTCTGACCACAATTAGGCACAGAGAAAATAAATGCTCTGACCACAATTAGGTACAGAGAAAATAAATAGACTCTGACCACAATTAGGCACAGAGAAAATAAATACTCTGACCACAATTAGGCACAGAGAAGATTAATAGACTCTGACCACAATTAGGCACAGATAAAGTAAAGTAAATAGACTCTGACCACAATTAATCACAGATAAATTAAATATACTTTGACAACAATTAGGCACAGAGAAAATAAGTACTCTGACCACAATTAGGCACAGAGAAAATAAATATTCTGACCACAATTAGGCACAGAGAAGATTAATAGACTCTGACCACAATTAGGCACAGAGAAAGTAAATAGACTCTGACCACAATTAGGCACAGATAAATTAAGTATACTCTGACCACAATTAGGCACAGATAAAATACATAGACTCTGACCACAATTAGGCACAGGTTAAGTAAATAGACTCTGCCCACAATTAGGCACAGGTTAAGTAAATAGACTCTGACCACAATTAGGCACAGGTTAAGTAAATAGACTGACCACAATTAGGCACAGGTTAAGTAAATAGACTCTGACCACAAGTAGGCACAGAGAAAATAAATGTACTCCAACCACAAGTAGGCACAGAGAAAGTAAATAAACTCTGACCACAATTAGGCACAGAGAAAATACATGTACTCTGACCACAGTTAGGCACAGAGAAAGTAAATATACTCTGACTACAATTAGGCACAGAGAAAACACATGTACTCTGACCACAATTAATCACAGATCGAATTAATAGATTCTGACGACATTTAGGCACAGAGAAAGTAAATAGACTCTGACCACAATTAGGCACAGAGAAAATAAATAGACTCTGACCTTTTTTCTCTATCTCTTTCATAATTTCTTCCTTTTCACTTTCTCTTAATGGAAGGAGCTCTATTTCAATACTGAATCACAAGAACAATCAACACTCTAATTAGCATGTATTTATCTCTCTCTCCTTTTCTTTCACCTTCTCTCATTTCTCTCTTCTCTCTCTTCTTCTAACCCAGACCTCTGTGTTTTTCTCAAAGATGTGTATTGATCTCTCAAACAACAAGCTCTCACTGTCTCACTGCAGAATTAGACATTCATACACGTTTCTCCAAATGTCAAATTTCAAAGATGCTCCAAGTGTCAAATTTTGAAGTTGCTCAAAACATCTAATGCAGATGTTTAAGGGTCACATTTTGAAAAGGGTTAAAAAAAATCATTTTTAAACGAGTGTCCATCACTGGGATTGATCACACAACATTCTGATCCAGAGTGATGGGATACACCCACCTGCCACCCTCGTCCATAACATCCAAGCAGCCTTCTGATCCAGAGTGATGGGATACACCCACCTGACTGCACCTCTCGTCCATCACGGCATGCCAAGCAAGCTTTCTGATCCAGAGTGATGGGATACACCCACCTGCCACCCTCCTCCATAACATCCACGCAGCCTTCTGATCAGAAGTGATGGGATACACCACCTGCCACCTCGTCCATACATCAAGCAGCCTTCTGTCCAGAGTGAGTGGGGATCACCCCACCTGCACCCTCGTCCATAACATCCAAGCAGCCTTCTGATCCAGAGTGATGGGACTACACCCACCTGCCACCTCGTCCAATAACATCCAAGCAGCCTTTCTGATCAGAGTGAGATGGATACACCCACCCTGCCACCCTCGTCCATAACATCCAAGAAGCCTTCTAT
>NW_019951987.1:0-514 GCF_002910315.2 Salvelinus sp. IW2-2015 | reverse complement strand
TCCAAGCAGCCTTCTGATCCAGAGTGATGGGATACACCCACCTGCCACCCTCGTCCATAACATCCAAGCAGCCTTCTGATCCAGAGTGATGGGATTATGCCCATCCGCCACCCCAATCTACATCACCCTAGAAAAACCCAAGCCTACTTGATTGTAATAGCGTTCAATGTTGCTCCTAGTGGTCGGTTTTGAAGGCATTTCCCAACGTCCTCAGGACATGGTAGACGTCTAATTTTGAAGTAACTCTTGAGCGATCTGCCTCATCTCAAAGGGCCGCAGGTCCAGCCTGCTAATTCCCTTTTTCATTATAGCAAAGCCCCCAAATTCTCCTCACTGACACACTCTTAGCTGCCCAATCAGCTGGCTGGCTCAATGACATGAATATAAGCCAGCGCTCATGGGGGCCTGGCGTACATGTATTAGCCCCTGGTTTGAACACACAGTCTCTCTCTCTCTCTCTCTCTCTCTCTCTCTCTCTCTCTCTCTCTCTCTCTCTCTCTCTCTCTCTCTCTCT
>NW_019951986.1:0-4607 GCF_002910315.2 Salvelinus sp. IW2-2015 | reverse complement strand
TTGCCGACGTGAAATGTTTGTTCGTTGAATGTAACAAAGCAGATAGACTCCGATAGGCAAACACCGGAGAACCTTTGGAATTGGACAAAGATAGGCAGGAGAAAAACAACGACATCGAGGACAGTTGGGTCCAACGGGTCTGCGGGACGAGTGTCTGCGGGTTGTCACAATGTTTCTCAGGCAAAGACGTTCAGTTGCCAGATTCTACATAAACAGCTTGTTTTTTGTTAAACGACAACGTTAAGATTTTGTACCAATTACAGTTAGTGAACCACGTAACTTGATGGCAAGCAATAACAGCTCGTTAGAAATGCAGCCGGCCAATGTAAAAGGTGCATTAGTACGCTGGGGTGTAACTGTAGCATTGTGTGTGGAGTAACATGAAATCCATGTGTTGGGTGAGGTAAAAGGGGTTTACATAACTAAACTAGACGATACATGCACAATCACGTAACACAGAACGCACCTCTTTGATAGCCTAGGCCTATACAGTAGTGCCTTAGAGTATTATCATGAATTGTCTAGATAATGTTAATACAATGGAGCTCCGTACATATACAAATGAGTTATGTTTCAAGCTAATAGAAAGTACAAGCATTTGTATTGAGTATAATTAACAAGTCTCCGCGCAGAAGACGAAGTGTGACTACTGACGCGTTTGTCAACGTGGATTATTTTCTGGTGAGCTGATTGGGTTCGTTCAGTGACCTGATCAATGTTTACCAGAATTTCACTCCTGTTTTCGCGGCGGGTCTCTCTATATTCGTCAATCTTTTTTCCTACGCCTCCTCCGAATGCAGAGTACTTTTTCAAATTATTAGGAATATTGTGAACATAAGGTTAATTAATGGAGTGTTTGAAATGTTCCAAGAATCTTGCCAATTCCATCACGGAAGCCAATAGGACAGAGATCAGGTACGTTCACATTTATTTTTGAGACAATGCCGTTTATGTCCCCTGTTCTGCTTCCATTTTTCTTCCTCTCCTCTACCTCTCTTTCCTCTTCTTCTTGCCTCTTCTCCTCTACCCCTGCGTGCAAACCTTTTTTATAATTCATGTACGCTTAAAACAACACTAAATGAACATGCAACTGCATCATGCAGTGGCAAGCTGATTGTAACGTTTAAGATTTCTCTGGTGAGATTGTACACTCACAAGCTACTGCATCCTGTCTCTCTGTTTGTTTGCGAGATACTCCTTTTGGCCAATGTTCTCCCTGGGCAAAAAGGGGCAGATAGGGTTTCAGAGTTGGCTAGATCTTCAAATCCAGGGTGTTTAATATTTGTTGTTAAGGACACGGGCTAGATATATTGATAACACGCTAAGATTTTGTACCTTAACACAGTCAGGTGAATATCCACCAAGTCAGACTTGAGTGGCAACGTAACTATAATATCAGAGTTAGTCGTTAGGAGATTTGTAGAAGCCTCGCCAAATGGTAACGTGCATTGTGATCGGTTTACGAGTGTAAAATCAGCGATCTCTCAAGCACTAGCTCGTAACAAGCTACTGTAGTGTTGTACTTTTAACATTAGTATTCAACAGTATTAGAAACATTATTAGTATATTATAGGAATCTTTTGCCATTTATGCCTGATGAACTGTAGCATTCACTCGCTAGGACAGGTGGCAGGTGGTTTTAAAAAAGGGATGGGACGAGGGTATGGTCATAGTGCTGTTGTATAGTTTTGTTGATACTTTTTTTTTCCTAAAATAACTGAACTGAAAATCTAATTTTCTTATTAAATCAGCATGAGTGATGCAGAGCGAGTGGCGGTGGTTTTCCATAGGATCCACGCTCAGTCATAATGACAGTTAAGAAACTGTTTGGTGGTCAACATGAATATGCCAAAGATAGCCGCCTAACTAGTTCCGGATAGGGATATGGACGCAGCATGGACCTACAGCATGACAAGTAAGAACTAGTCTGGGTTTTAAATGTCAAGATACATATATCTCACAAGCTGATTTGGTTTTGATAATTTGATTAACATTTAAGTCAAGAAACACTCCGCGATGGTGACCGCGCAATTGGAAACTAATGTATTTTTAACCGTGCTGTTTAAATCCATATAGCGTTGCAGTTGGGAGGACTAGGCTGATTTCTCGATGTTGTTTGCAGCTTGATGGAAGGATATGAATAAGGATGTAAGTGATGTTAAGATGATGTACGTTTTGTGTCTGTTCATACAGTAGACATTGTACTGTAAATATGTACCCGGTGCAGCTGTAGCTCTGCGCTGTGTGTGATTGATTGAGACTAAAGACGTGGACCTCGGATATCAGGTTGTTTTAATAGTTCTCTCCTGCATCCAAAAGAAAATACACAACATTTGAAGAGCACAAATATGTGCGTGTCTCGTAAGTACGCGCTCTCCTATTCCCCAGGAGGCAGGCATGGTTAATAACAAATCAACATGCTATATTAACATATGAACCTGGTGTTATTCCATTTTTTGTATTCCATTTTTAAAATTGAACCTTTATATAACAAAGTATTTTAACAACTGTTCGAAATATATAATAATGTCTAAAGTAGCCTAGTTCCTCTTTTTCAGAACCTACTCTCTTCATTTCTAAACTTTGCCTATCCATTTGCCATTATTACTATAAAATAAAGCACCGTTTCTCATATCTAAATATCGATTATAAATACTTTAGTTCACTGTTGAAACAACAAAAGTATAAACAAAAACCTGTATGTTGACTTCTGATATTAATAAAAAGTTCCGAATGTCTACCGATTGAGGGCGCTGTTGGACTGCGCCCTCGCTGTCTGCCTGATCTTTATGAGCTAATGTTCCGACTCCAACCGGCTGGTACGTATGGCCGCCCCGATTCACAACACACTTCTGTGTGGTTACTTTGACAGGAGCTAGAGAGGCAGTTTTCGCCCAGCCAGTGGTCGCACAGAATGTCGGCAGACGACGTTATCAAATCCCACGTGACGGCGCTCAAAGAAGGTCTGTCGATGTTTGATTAACTAGCCGATAAAGTTGATTATTGACAAGAGTGTGGGTTCAGGGAAGAGCAATAGCCAACTGATTGCTATAGGGATCTTTAGACTAGCCGTGACATATGGGTGGTGCCCGCAGTGCGAATAATGAAATGAATGGTTGGAAAGTAACCAACTGTATGTCGTTGGTTTGACTTATATTGTTGTTGTGCCCCGTATGTTTAACACGTAATTCTGTATCCGTAGGTTACACTACAGTTTAGTCAAAATATATATTTTTGCAAAGTAAACAAAGGTGTGTCTCTGTATATTTCTCCGTGTGCATGTTTTTGGTGCGTGTGCAGGTACGGAGCGTGCCCGTGGCCTGGCCCAGACCCTCCTCAACGTTCCCTATGGAGAAGGAGAGGGGGAGAAACTAGATGTCTATGTTCCCACCACCACTTCTCTAGGTGTGTGTGGTATAGCCTGTTTGTCAACAACACACCCTCCCTGATATTCTCTTCAACTAGAAGATGACGATAGAATAACAGGATAATCAAGTGACACACATATAAACGCAACATGCAACAATTTCAAAGATTTTGCTGAGTTACAGTTAATATAAGGAAATCAGTCAATTGGAATAAATTCATTAGGCTCTAATTTATGGATTTCACATGACTGGGCAGGGTCGCAGCCACGGGTGGGCCTGGAAATCAGAATGAGTTTTCCTCCACAATAGGGCTTTATTACAGACAGAAATACTCCTCAGCCCCCCTCCTCCCCCCCATCACCACAGACAGCCCTCAGGCATCTCCACAGACAGCCCTCCGGTATCTCCGCAGACAGCTGTCGGGCATCTCCGCAGACAGCCCTCGGGCATCTCCACAGACAGCCCTCCCCTCAGGCATCTCCTATCTAGACAGCGCTTCGGCATCTCCACTAGACAAGTCCCTCGGTCGGCTGATTCTTCACACAGGCATCAAGTCCCTTCGGCATCTCCACAGAACGCCACGTCCGAGCATCGCTCACACCACGACAGCGAGCGTCACAGAGACACGCGTCCGGCAGTCTCCACAAGACAGCCTCTACCGGCACTCCACACGACAATCCCCTGGGCATCACCACAGACAGCCCTCACATCACCACAACAGCCCTCGGCATCACCACAGACAAGCCCTCGGCAATCACCACAGACAGCCTCGGGCATCACACAGACAGCCCTCAGGCATCTCCCAAAACAGCCCTCGGCACTACCCAGACAGCCCTCAGGCATCAGCACAGACAGCCCTCAGCATCATCCCTCTGCATCCCCAGCTGACTGAGACACCACCACCTTCATGTCTTTATACTCCTAGGGGTGAAATGAAAAAATAACAGAAAGTGTTTCACTGAAACATGAAAACTGTATTTACTTATCACAGTCCACTGAATACTGTGTCATATAATTCGATAACATCACAATAGTTTAAAAAGGATAGCATAAACCAAAAACCCAGATCAATCTCACATCTGATCTCAAACACTAGTGGTACCTTGCAGACCTGCTACTCAGTACTGTGTGGCTTGAGACCAAAGGGGTACTCTACTGGTGGTGTTGTACGGTGCATGTAGGTATTAGTGTACTGTGGTGTAACTTACTCCAGTAGAGTATGATAACTGTAGATCCAAA
>NW_019951985.1:0-4609 GCF_002910315.2 Salvelinus sp. IW2-2015 | reverse complement strand
GTAAAGCCTCCCCCAACCAAACCCTCCCCTAACTGGGACGACGATGGGCCAATTGTGCACCACCCTATGGGACTCCCGATCACGGCCGGTTGTGATACAGCCCACTATCGAACCCGGGTCTGTAGTGAAGCCTCTAGCACTGCGATGCAGTGCCTTAGACCGCTGTGCCACTCGGGATGCCCCATGCCAATACATTTTTAATGATGGCTCTGATATTGCAAAAATCCTGTATTAACACCCTTTCAGTTTCAGAGGTAGGGGCAAACATGCTTTATTTTGTCTTGGTACTCCTCTCACACTTACAATAAAACAGCGTTTCCCAAACTTGGCCCTCGGGACCCAAGGGGTGCACGTTTTGGTTTTTGCCCTAACACTACACAGCTGATTCAAATGACCAAAGCTTGATGATTAGTTGATTATTTGAATCAGCTGTGTAGTGCTAGGGCAAAAACCAAAACGTGCACCTCTTGGGGTCCCGAGGACCCTGCAGTGAAGCTCAAGGCAATGTATAGATCTAAGGTATGCAGGTTTTCTACAGTAAAGTCAACTGGTACAATATCCCTTTGTGTGTGCCATAGGCTGAAGCAATCCAATACCCTGACACACTATCATTTGTGGGCAAAATGTCCACAAGTGATGTAAGTGCAGAGTTCATAACTTAATAGTAGAAAAATGTCCATACTTCAGAGAGGAATTTCCATTTGAAAACACTTTCACATTCAACAGCGAGAAGCACTAGGCTATATATGGTAGCCTACACATGTGGTTCGACACTTCCAGCTTTTCTCCCTCAAAATGTATCTGTCTTCTTCTGAATTTGCTTTACAAGCCAGTTGCCTCTAGCTACAGTTTACTAGAGTATACCTCTCCACACCTTGTGGTAAAAAGAAGCAAAGCACTTTAACTGATGGAGGATCCCCTTTCCCTCCCTCAGGGGGTGTCGAGTGCCTTCGCCAATATCTACTGGCGGGAGGGCGTGGTGGGGCTGTGGAGGGGTGTGAACGGGGCTGTGCCTCGAGTCATGGTGGGATCAGCCACCCAACTGGCCACCTTCAGCTCCACCAAAGAATGGGTGGCACGCCTGCAGGTAACTATAGAAACCATGTATCGCACTCCCAGACTGTGTTGCCTATTGCGTTACAAGCCAGGTGTCACACATGCAGATGACAATTATAGTACAGTACCAGCAGATAAGGATGGTGTGTATATAGATTAGGGTTGTCTGTTATTGTCATGCAAAATACTGCCGGTCTCACGGTAATTGGCCGTTAATTAACATAAACATGTTTAGCATCCCCAGGCCTCCACTCATACTGCTGCATACTGCTGATGCACGCCTTTGGAATATCTACATTGAAAAAAGTATAAGAAATCAATTTAATATACACCATCACAATAAATCCATTATTTATTTTAGTCAGGTCTAAATAAACATTATGATATGAAGAAAATATATTTCCGAAGAACAGAATATAAGTTGGCCTACTGTATGTTATCTGGCTATGCTCCATGCCATAAGCTGTAGGCTTCTTCATTTAGCTGACAAGATATGCGTATAAATCCCATGCCATTATTTTATATTATATTGTAATGACCTGACTTAGATCATAAATGAACAATTGTCCAGACAGAGGCTTGAGTTTTGCGAATTGACGGTTTTATAAACCAAACTTTACACAGGCACTGTTTGGGCCGTAGCAACACGCCAAATAGATGGCACGATAAACCCACAAGCCAATCGTGAACAATTCTCCTTGTTGAAGCCCAGACGTAAGAGAGAAGAAGGCAAAGGGCTGAACCTGGGTCTTACTTTCCAAGCTCCACCCCCTGCCCAACCCCCCTCCACGCCACTCCGCCAAACCACCAGGATGCCCAGGCAGTCAGAACATTCCAGGCTTCCCGTGATTGGCAAGATCAGCAGGTTGATTGACATGTCGCGACCCCGCGAAACACCGGGTACTGGTCAGAGTACAACACAAACCACTCCTAGCCTAACACATAACCACAGCTGTCCTGTGCGGGTCGCTACACCAGCCCCCCCCCACAAAGTCCTCGTCCCCGAGGGAACAAACAAAGTCTCTGAAGCGAGCCCGGAGGTCTTCCTTTTGCCTGCGTGGCCGTGATGGTCGCGAGAGTGCCCCTTCTGGGAACCAGGGGGATGAAGGCAGGGATATGGGGGACAATGAAGCGGGAAGCGAGGTAATAAGTCCGTGGCTCTGGGAACCACGCGGTGACACAGGGGGGGAGACAGGGGAGTGGGCTGTCTGGAGCCCTTGGTCATGCTGCGGCACCTGAAGGGTGGGTGGCCTGGAGAATGTCATTCCAGAGGGGGAATTGTGGGGGTTCCCTGGGGTTTTGGGAGAAGAAGGCACCGCCCTCTGTAATTGGGGCTAACCTGTCCCGGTGCAGTTGCCTACCTTTCTCCCCTGGAGAAGCCTGGCAACGCCGGTACACAACCTCGCCCTACCCCCTCTCCAGGACAACTGCAGGGTCCCACCCAGTGACTGTCACACTTGGGGGCATCTGCTTTTTTCCTTAGGGGGCTGTAGACCCAGAACAGCTCCCCCAGCCACAAAGTGCCTTCCCCGGGTGTGCACTGTCCATAGTTCCTTTTCTGCCTCACACACCTGCCTCACCAGCTTGCTCTCTTGGCGAAGGTGTGGGCTGATCTCGGCGGTCCCTGAAGTCGCCCCGGGCATACTCGCGGCCGCCCCGGATGGAACATGAGGGCTATCCAGGGGCGACCACACGCCAAATCTCTCCGAGGGGTGCCGGATCTCTCTTCACAGCATGAGGAGGGGCAGGCGTGCAGGAGGAGTGGAGTCTTGGACAGCGGAGCGGCATGCCATGAAGGAACCATTAGGCAGGTGCATGTCCCAGTCACGTCTGGTGGTTTGGGAAGAGAAACGATGGCCAGCTGCTGTCCAGCGTTTTGGTTGAGCGCTTCCAACAAAGGCCATCACTTTGAGGATGGAGAGGAGTAGTTGGGCGGGTCTTGTGCATACCCACCCCTCACACATGGTGGCGAACACAACGGGACCTCAAAAGTTTCTGCCTTGGTCGCTGGGATGGATCTTGCAGCTCCAAAACCTGCGAACACCCCCGTGTAGGCGTCGAACGATGGTCTTTGCCTTCTGGTCAGGCAGAGCATGAGGCCTCGGGCATTTTGTGGAAAAGTCCATGGCCGTGAGCAACCCTAGCGGTTTCCAACTGTCTGTGGGTGGGGAACGGCCCAAGCTACATTCCAACTCGCTCAACCCTCTCCAATGGGAGCCCACTGGGAACTGTTGGAGGCTGAGCATGAGAAGCGGCTGGGGGGGCCCTTTCTTCGGCTGTGCCAGTTTGTCACAGAGGCGACAAAAGTCCTCCAATCCCTCTTGGTGCTGCCGCCAGTTAGAAGCACTGACGGAGGACGGCGCAGTGTTTTTGTGAGCCCCAGAAGTGCCAGTCCCCACTCTCCCCCATGAGTATCTGGAGACAGCCTCTCCGCAATGCTTTTGGGACCAACCACCTGCCACCTATCCTCTCCCGTAGCTAAAACTGACTCCTTCCATCCCGCTGTAGCACGCCATCAGGCCAGCCGCAGTCCCTCTAAAACTTCGACCACAACCCTTTGGTCGCGAGTGAGAGCGCTGTCAACTCTTCCCATGGTGGCCTCACCTGCGCCTCTACCCCACTGTAGCACTGGGCTGTAGGTCTGTGTCCCGTCCCTGCTGCTGCCGCCATTCAGCCAGACGTCGAGCAGTCTGCAGTCACAGCAAGACAGGCCCGCTCGCACCGACACACTGTGGCACAGACACCCTCACTCTGCCCGCAGCTCTCCTCCCGTCCCTCTCTCCGTTCACAGTGGCGGCAGCCGTCTGCAGTACAGGGCCGACGGGACATGGCGTCGGCGTTGGAGTGGCGTGCCCCCTGCCCCTGTGCACCAACCGTGAAGTCATACGGCTAAGCTCCTCCAACCAGCGTGCCACCTGCCCGCTCTGGCTCTCTGAAAGACATGAGCCACTGGAGAGCAAGAGTGGTCAGATCCTTACAGTAAAGGGCAGACCACCCAGGTAGTACTTGAAGTGTTTTGACGAAGCCCAACAACAGCCAAGAGCTCCCCGCCGGGTTGAACACAGAGCGGCGCTCATGTTTGTCAAATGTTTTGCTGAAGTACGCCACCACTCTCTCCCCCCTCGTGGCCCACCTGGGCCAGCACCCCACCCATGAGTGCCCAACATTGCTCGCGAGTCCTGTGTCCAGGATAAAGGGCAAAGGTGAGGTCAGGGGGGGCGAGCACGGGGGCCTCGATCAGTGCAGGTTTGAAGGGTGTTGAACGCGCTCCTCACAACTCCACTGTCCAAGTGAAAGCCTGTCCCCCTTCGGCAGCAGGCGGTTCCACTGGAGCAGCACGGCTTTGAGAAGCCCCGTACAAACCTCCTGTTAGTACGGAGGCCCCAGGCCAGGAAGCCTTTCAGCTGAACGCTGGTCGGTGGGGGTGGCCAGTCTCTGACAAGCCCCTACTTGTCCTCCATGGTGGCTGATCCCTCCTTCTCCACTCGGATGGCCCAAGAAGGACACCTCTCTCCTCAATGAAGTGGCACTTCTCGGGGTGGAGCTTCAGACT
>NW_019951984.1:5814-10357 GCF_002910315.2 Salvelinus sp. IW2-2015 | reverse complement strand
CTCTTTGCCTTGATGACAGCTTTGCACACTCGTCACACTTTTGTCTGTTGTGTCTTTTTCGTTATGTGTCGGACCCCAGTATGACTAGCTGTCGCCATTGAACAAGAGGGAGAGAGAGAGAGAGAAACAGCATGGAGAGGGGCGAAGAAGAAAAAAATGCAAGAGGGATAGAGACAGAGAGGTCAATTAAGTCCGTGGGGACCATGGGAATCTCATTACGTAAGGTGAACATGACACCCACCCACACACACACACACACACACACACACACACACGTGTGCCTGATTGACTAACTCTATTAAACAATGTTTTAATTTTGGACTTTTTCTTTCTCCATATTATGTCCATCTCCGATGGAAATGTCTATTTCCGATGGAAAGGGCTAAGAATAGACCATGTTAATATATCTAGGTTAATAAAATCAGATGAGCGATGCCGCACTATGGCGCTGTCCTTGGTGCTGAACCTGGTGCGGTCTTCGCTCCTTTTAAAATGGATCTATAGATATTTGTATTGTATTTCCTGATTTTCGCCATTGTTTGGCAAGTGTCCTTGATGATTGTAAGTAATTCCTTTGATATTATGCATCTGATTCCCTTGCATTATGTGTATTTGTCTGACATGCAGTTGCGTTTAATTTTGATGTCCGCATTTGAAGTCGGCCTTATTGTGACTTAATATCCTGTAGTAGTGGCTTTATGTATATGTTGTTTCCTAAAGCTGTCTAACTGTTGGTTTTATTTATGGACAATATTCCTTTGAAGCGTTTTATCACGATAGAATCAAGATTTAGTTTCGTGTCTTCTGCTGTTTTCAATTGCATTTATCAGACATTTCGATTGTTTATATATGGAATTTATGATTTATACATCTTTGTTTGTAGTAATAATAATGTGTATAAATTGCTCCTCTTTCATGTAGTTTTGTGGAACAGACCCATTTCAATACAGGCTACAGAACGACAAATGCCAAATAATACATTAAATTATTATATTTTTTTATTGAAAATTACAAGGTTCAATAAAAAGAAACGACTGAGACGATTGTTAGGCCTACCAACAGCCCTACACATAACTGAATGTAAGAAAAAGCAATCTTATTTCCATATTATCAACTCCATATCTCCATATCTGCTGCTGAGAATCGTAGCCTACTCCGTCTCCCGTCTCCCCCATCTTATTCCAAATCCCCTGCAACACACAAATACACACACACACGTTCACATTACTACTTGCTGAAATTTACTGTCATGAACATTACAAGGTTATATAATTTGGTATTAAAAATCACATCTTATCGATTTAGTGTGATCCTTGTCCCTGCTTTCCATCGCTAAGCCGCGTAATATCTGGGCTATATTTGGAGACTTTGAGCTGCACACAGGCCTCTGAGTGGTCCGTTGTCAGCCGGCTGCGAGAGGGGCTCAGGATTGACTTCATGTGTGAAAAGTTCCGTTCACATAGATACGTGGATCCAAATGCAGAAGGCATTGCACATGCAACCTTCAGACTGTCAAATTTCATTGGCAGGCTCTTCCAACAGTGCATAAGGGAGAACCCCTGATCTCTCTCAGTCCCTTCCAGTTCTTTGCACAGCTCTGCGACCAAAGGGAGGATGCCTTAAGCTTGATCAGCTACATTTCAAAGTCCTGGGTACACTCCGATAATGTCAGTACTGACATTGTGTCGCGTTGACAGCCCTTTGAGTTACTTGAAGTAGCGGAACGTTCCACTTTGAATATCCCGCAAGTAGATGTCTAGCTTGGCAACGATTGGCTTCCATGCATCGTACAGATCCAGCACCATTTGGCCTGCACCCTGAAGGTGGGGTGACCTCATTGAGGTGACCTGTTATGTCAGTGAGAAACATCAGTTTTACAAGCCAATCCTCCTCCTCAAACTCTGGGTAGTTTTGGCCCTTTTCAGACAGAAAGGTTTTAACCGTATCCAAACACTTCACAAACCGTTCCAGAACCTTCCCTCCACTTAACCACCTGACACTGCAGTGGAGAGGCAAGTCTTTGTGGATTTGTTCCATCTTTTCCAGCAGTGAGCGAAACTGTCTGTGTGTCAAAGATGAGCGCGCAACAAGGAAATTCACGATTTTAACTACAGTATTGGAATTTGAAATCTTGGGACACAGATTCTCTTGGTGAATGATACAGTGACATTTAACCACGGGGTGGGCAATCTTATCTTCAATCAGCTTTGCAAATCTTTTATGTTTCCCCACCATAGCATGGACACCATCAGTTGTAATAGAGAATATGTATTTAATATCGACACCCCTCTCCTCCAAATGATCAGTGAAGGCTTTTGCTACAGCTTCCTCTTCAGTAGTACCATGCATGGGTTATAGACAAAGCAGCTCCTCATGTACCTGCTCTGAATCACAGTATCTTGCAACACCTGCCAGACATGGAATGTCATTCACATCCACACTCTCATCAAGAGCCACACTAAACACAGGGGCATCTTTTAACGCTACAGTTTGCTGCTCCTTTACATTTTCAACCATCTCGGTAATGTGCCTTTCAACCTTTCTGGCAGAAACAGGCATCTCTGTTATCTTTGAGGTGATTGTGTCTTTGTTAGGCAATCCTTCAAATAAAGCCTGCGAACTACTGAGGAAAGCCTTCTTGATATATTCCCCATCAGTAAATGGTTTTCCATGTTTAGCAATGCACTGCACAACTTTGTAGCTCCCCTCTGTAGCTTGATCTTTGACTACATGTAGATTTGTAAACACACTGCTTTGCTTTTCATACCTGGACACGGCCCTCTTGATTCCTTCAGCCTTGTCCGCCTCATCCTTGAAGTTTTTCTTATGTCTCGTTACAAAATGACGCTGTACACTTGACGTCCGACAACAGAGAGCGCAAACAGCCTGGCCCTTCAGTAAAACCAATCCATATTCCTTTGTCCAAGAGGCAATAACTTAGCGGACATCTGCCACAATTAATAATATGAAACTCCTGCAAAATCATGAAAGCCCATTGGCTTATCAGGGATGACATACCTTGGGAACTACGACGTTGCATTGAATATCAATGCAATTTTGAAACCAATGCATGCAATTTCAGTAATTTTTTCCAGTTTATAAAAAATATTTACTGGCGGAAATAAATTATATAATAAATGTCAAGCCGAGGCTTGGCACGCCACACAAAAAAATAACAAATAAAATAAATATTAAAAAAATATGTTTTTTTGGGGGGTGGCTTGGCAAGCCTTGGCGCACGCGTGCCTTAGGTTGCCACCCTTGCTGCAAAGCTTAGAGAGGATCTCTTTTCAAATGTTGTTGAAGTGTTGTGGTTGCAAATTCACCTGCCTCACCTAAAGCTCATTTTTTGGGGTGCCGCTATAGGCCACCAAGTGCAGACCCAGCACTGGAAGTATCTGTACAATTATTCATGCAAATTGTTGACAAGCATGCACCTGTTAAGAAATTAACTGTGAGAACTGTTAGTGCCCCCTGGATTGATGAATTGAAAAATTGTTTGGTTCAAAGAAATTATGCAAAAGAGTTGGCAAACAAGTCAGGCTGCTCAGCTGATCAGTTGACACACCGTAAACTGAGAAATGTTGTGATTAAACTTATCAAAAAGAGCAATTATATTACCAAACCAAGATAAATGACTTAAAACATATCATGAGCAGAAAACCCAATTAATCTCCATCATTCGTTGAAGTTGATGGGTCATTTATAACAAAACCTTTTGATATTGCCAATCATTTTAATGACTTTTTCACTAGTAAAGTGGACAACTCAGAAGTGAAAGGACAACAATGAATGGTATATTGTATAGACAATCTTGATGGGAAACTATTGAGAATAGTAGCATATCTTTAACCAAAACCTAAAGGAGTGTGTTTGTCCACATGTGTGGAAGGAAGTTAAAGTAATTCTACTGCCTAAAAATAGTAAAACCTTATTTGCTGGCTCTAACAGCCACCCAATCAGTTTGCTGCCTGTTCTTAGAAAACTGATGAAGATAATTGTGTTTAAACAAATACAATGCAATTTTTTAGAGAGCAGGTTAACTACGGACTTTCAGCATTCATACATCAAAATGTATTTGCCACATGCGCCGTATACAGCAGATGTAGCCTATACAGTGAAATGCTTACTTACAAGCCCTTTCCCAAAAATGCAGAGTTAAAAAGTGCGAAAAAAGTGCAAATAATTCACAAAGGAAATAGTAACACAATAAAATAACAATAACGAGACTATATACAAGGAGTACCGAAACCAAGTCAATGTGGTAATATGTACATATATCTGTCCTGTTGCCTTGTCACTTTGTCACTACCTACAATACCAGTCAAAAGTTTGGACACACCTACTCATTACAGTTTTCTTTATTTTTACTATTTTCTACATTGTAGAATAATAGTGAAGACATCCTAACTATAAAATAACACATATGGAATCATGTAGTAATCAAAAAAGTGTTAAACAAAAGATTCTTCAAAGTAGCTACTCTTTGCCTTGATGACAGCTTTGCACACTCGTCACACTTTTGTCTGTTGTGTCTTTTTCG
>NW_019951984.1:0-4609 GCF_002910315.2 Salvelinus sp. IW2-2015 | reverse complement strand
TTACTATAACTGTCATATCGACCATACAATAGGCGACAGCTAGTCATACTGGGGTCCGACACATAACGAAAAAGACACAACAGACAAAAGTGTGACGAGTGTGCAAAGCTGTCATCAAGGCAAAGAGTAGCTACTTTGAAGAATCTTTTGTTTAACACTTTTTTGATTACTACATGATTCCATATGTGTTATTTTATAGTTAGGATGTCTTCACTATTATTCTACAATGTAGAAAATAGTAAAAATAAAGAAAACTGTAATGAGTAGGTGTGTCCAAACTTTTGACTGGTATTGTAGGTAGTGACAAAGTGACAAGGCAACAGGACAGATATATGTACATATTACCACATTGACTTGGTTTCGGTACTCCTTGTATATAGTCTCGTTATTGTTATTTTATTGTGTTACTATTTCCTTTGTGAATTATTTGCACTTTTTTCGCACTTTTTAACTCTGCATTTTTGGGAAAGGGCTTGTAAGTAAGCATTTCACTGTATAGGCTACATCTGCTGTATACGGCGCATGTGGCAAATACATTTTGATGTATGAATGCTGAAAGTCCGTAGTTAACCTGCTCTCTAAAAAATTGCATTGTATTTGTTTAAACACAATTATCTTCATCAGTTTTCTAAGAACAGGCAGCAAACTGATTGGGTGGCTGTTAGAGCCAGCAAATAAGGTTTTACTATTTTTAGGCAGTAGAATTACTTTAACTTCCTTCCACACATGTGGACAAACACACTCCTTTAGGTTTTGGTTAAAGATATGCTACTATTCTCAATAGTTTCCCATCAAGATTGTCTATACAATATACCATTCATTGTTGTCCTTTCACTTCTGAGTTGTCCACTTTACTAGTGAAAAAGTCATTAAAATGATTGGCAATATCAAAAGGTTTTGTTATAAATGACCCATCAACTTCAACGAATGATGGAGATTAATTGGGTTTTCTGCTCATGATATGTTTTAAGTCATTTATCTTGGTTTGGTAATATAATTGCTCTTTTTGATAAGTTTAATCACAACATTTCTCAGTTTACGGTGTGTCAACTGATCAGCTGAGCAGCCTGACTTGTTTGCCAACTCTTTTGCATAATTTCTTTGAACCAAACAATTTTTCAATTCATCAATCCAGGGGGCACTAACAGTTCTCACAGTTAATTTCTTAACAGGTGCATGCTTGTCAACAATTTGCATGAATAATTGTACAGATACTTCCAGTGCTGGGTCTGCACTTGGTGGCCTATAGCGGCACCCCAAAAAATGAGCTTTAGGTGAGGCAGGTGAATTTGCAACCACAACACTTCAACAACATTTGAAAAGAGATCCTCTCTAAGCTTTGCAGCAAGGGTGGCAACCTAAGGCACGCGTGCGCCAAGGCTTGCCAAGCCACCCCCCAAAAAAACATATTTTTTTAATATTTATTTTATTTGTTATTTTTTTGTGTGGCGTGCCAAGCCTCGGCTTGACATTTATTATATAATTTATTTCCGCCAGTAAATATTTTTTATAAACTGGAAAAAATTACTGAAATTGCATGCATTGGTTTCAAAATTGCATTGATATTCAATGCAACGTCGTAGTTCCCAAGGTATGTCATCCCTGATAAGCCAATGGGCTTTCATGATTTTGCAGGAGTTTCATATTATTAATTGTGGCAGATGTCCGCTAAGTTATTGCCTCTTGGACAAAGGAATATGGATTGGTTTTACTGAAGGGCCAGGCTGTTTGCGCTCTCTGTTGTCGGACGTCAAGTGTACAGCGTCATTTTGTAACGAGACATAAGAAAAACTTCAAGGATGAGGCGGACAAGGCTGAAGGAATCAAGAGGGCCGTGTCCAGGTATGAAAAGCAAAGCAGTGTGTTTACAAATCTACATGTAGTCAAAGATCAAGCTACAGAGGGGAGCTACAAAGTTGTGCAGTGCATTGCTAAACATGGAAAACCATTTACTGATGGGGAATATATCAAGAAGGCTTTCCTCAGTAGTTCGCAGGCTTTATTTGAAGGATTGCCTAACAAAGACACAATCACCTCAAAGATAACAGAGATGCCTGTTTCTGCCAGAAAGGTTGAAAGGCACATTACCGAGATGGTTGAAAATGTAAAGGAGCAGCAAACTGTAGCGTTAAAAGATGCCCCTGTGTTTAGTGTGGCTCTTGATGAGAGTGTGGATGTGAATGACATTCCATGTCTGGCAGGTGTTGCAAGATACTGTGATTCAGAGCAGGTACATGAGGAGCTGCTTTGTCTATAACCCATGCATGGTACTACTGAAGAGGAAGCTGTAGCAAAAGCCTTCACTGATCATTTGGAGGAGAGGGGTGTCGATATTAAATACATATTCTCTATTACAACTGATGGTGTCCATGCTATGGTGGGGAAACATAAAAGATTTGCAAAGCTGATTGAAGATAAGATTGCCCACCCCGTGGTTAAATGTCACTGTATCATTCACCAAGAGAATCTGTGTCCCAAGATTTCAAATTCCAATACTGTAGTTAAAATCGTGAATTTCCTTGTTGCGCGCTCATCTTTGACACACAGACAGTTTCGCTCACTGCTGGAAAAGATGGAACAAATCCACAAAGACTTGCCTCTCCACTGCAGTGTCAGGTGGTTAAGTGGAGGGAAGGTTCTGGAACGGTTTGTGAAGTGTTTGGATACGGTTAAAACCTTTCTGTCTGAAAAGGGCCAAAACTACCCAGAGTTTGAGGAGGAGGATTGGCTTGTAAAACTGATGTTTCTCACTGACATAACAGGTCACCTCAATGAGGTCACCCCACCTTCAGGGTGCAGGCCAAATGGTGCTGGATCTGTACGATGCATGGAAGCCAATCGTTGCCAAGCTAGACATCTACTTGCGGGATATTCAAAGTGGAACGTTCCGCTACTTCAAGTAACTCAAAGGGCTGTCAACGCGACACAATGTCAGTACTGACATTATCGGAGTGTACCCAGGACTTTGAAATGTAGCTGATCAAGCTTAAGGCATCCTCCCTTTGGTCGCAGAGCTGTGCAAAGAACTGGAAGGGACTGAGAGAGATCAGGGGTTCTCCCTTATGCACTGTTGGAAGAGCCTGCCAATGAAATTTGACAGTCTGAAGGTTGCATGTGCAATGCCTTCTGCATTTGGATCCACGTATCTATGTGAACGGAACTTTTCACACATGAAGTCAATCCTGAGCCCCTCTCGCAGCCGGCTGACAACGGACCACTCAGAGGCCTGTGTGCAGCTCAAAGTCTCCAAATATAGCCCAGATATTACGCGGCTTAGCGATGGAAAGCAGGGACAAGGATCACACTAAATCGATAAGATGTGATTTTTAATACCAAATTATATAACCTTGTAATGTTCATGACAGTAAATTTCAGCAAGTAGTAATGTGAACGTGTGTGTGTGTATTTGTGTGTTGCAGGGGATTTGGAATAAGATGGGGGAGACGGGAGACGGAGTAGGCTACGATTCTCAGCAGCAGATATGGAGATATGGAGTTGATAATATGGAAATAAGATTGCTTTTTCTTACATTCAGTTATGTGTAGGGCTGTTGGTAGGCCTAACAATCGTCTCAGTCGTTTCTTTTTATTGAACCTTGTAATTTTCAATAAAAAAATATAATAATTTAATGTATTATTTGGCATTTGTCGTTCTGTAGCCTGTATTGAAATGGGTCTGTTCCACAAAACTACATGAAAGAGGAGCAATTTATACACATTATTATTACTACAAACAAAGATGTATAAATCATAAATTCCATATATAAACAATCGAAATGTCTGATAAATGCAATTGAAAACAGCAGAAGACACGAAACTAAATCTTGATTCTATCGTGATAAAACGCTTCAAAGGAATATTGTCCATAAATAAAACCAACAGTTAGACAGCTTTAGGAAACAACATATACATAAAGCCACTACTACAGGATATTAAGTCACAATAAGGCCGACTTCAAATGCGGACATCAAAATTAAACGCAACTGCATGTCAGACAAATACACATAATGCAAGGGAATCAGATGCATAATATCAAAGGAATTACTTACAATCATCAAGGACACTTGCCAAACAATGGCGAAAATCAGGAAATACAATACAAATATCTATAGATCCATTTTAAAAGGAGCGAAGACCGCACCAGGTTCAGCACCAAGGACAGCGCCATAGTGCGGCATCGCTCATCTGATTTTATTAACCTAGATATATTAACATGGTCTATTCTTAGCCCTTTCCATCGGAAATAGACATTTCCATCGGAGATGGACATAATATGGAGAAAGAAAAAGTCCAAAATTAAAACATTGTTTAATAGAGTTAGTCAATCAGGCACACGTGTGTGTGTGTGTGTGTGTGTGTGTGTGTGTGGGTGGGTGTCATGTTCACCTTACGTAATGAGATTCCCATGGTCCCCACGGACTTAATTGACCTCTCTGTCTCTATCCCTCTTGCATTTTTTTCTTCTTCGCCCCTCTCCATGCTGTTTCTCTCTCTCTCTCTCCCTCTTGTTCAATGGCGACAGCTAGTCATACTGGGGTCCGACACATAACGAAAAAGACACAACAGACAAAAGTGTGACGAGTGTGCAAAGCTGTCATCAAGGCAAAGAG
>NW_019951983.1:0-4612 GCF_002910315.2 Salvelinus sp. IW2-2015 | reverse complement strand
TATACTACTATACTACTACTAGTATACTATCATACTACTACTATACTAATACCATTATACTACTATRCTACCGCTATACTACTGCTATACTACTACTATTATACTACTATACTACTACTAGTATACTATCAAACTACTACTGTACTACTGCTATACTACTACTATTATACTACTATACTACTACTATTATACTATCATACTACTACTATACTACCAAATACTAATAAAGCTGTACTACTGCTATACTAATGCTATACTACTACTAGTATACTACTATACCACTACTATTATACTATCATACTACTACTATACTAATACAACTGTACTACTGCTATACTACTGCTATACTACTACCAGTATACTACCACACTACCAATATACTAATACAGCTGTACTACTGCTATACTACTACTAGTATACTACTATACTACCTATATTATACTATCATACTACTAGTATACTACTACTGTAGTAATACTATTATACTATCATACTACTACTATACAACTATTGTAGTACTACTATTATACTATCAYACTACTACTATACTACTACTATTATACTATCATACTACCACTATACTACTACTGTTGTACTACTATTATACTACTATACAACTACTATACTACTACCAGTATGCTACTATATTCCTAGTATACTACTACTACACCACTACTAGTATACTGCTGTACTACTACTATACTACTGCTATTATACTACTATACTACTACAATACGAGTAATACACTACTACTACACTACTACTATACTAATACAGCTGTACTACTACTATACTACTACTATTATACTACTACACTACTACTACACTACTACTATACTACTACTATTATACTATCATACTACTACTATACTACTACTGTACTACTACTGTACTACTGCTGTACTACTATTATACTACTAAACTACTACTGTTCTACTGATGTTCTACTGGTGTTGTTTGTCTCCACAGCAGGGTGTTCTACTGGTGTTGTGTGTCTCCACAGCAGGGTGTTCTACTGGTGTTGTTTGTCTCCACAGCAGGGTGTTCTACTGGTGTTGTTTGCGTTCTCGCAACAGCAAGGGTTTCTACTGTGTTGTTTGTCGTCCACAGGCAGGTGTTCTACTGGTATTGGTTTGTCTCCATCATGCGGGTGTTCTTCCAGGGTTACCACCATCGGCATGGCACCCATCATGAGGCATGTGCAGGCAGAGCAAAGTCTGGGGGCATCGTCATGGGTGAGAGGCTCTGTGTTCCTGTTCTGACTGACTGGAACCTGACTCAGCAGGTTTAACAAAGTGTGTGGTGGTGGTGTGTGTGTGTGGTGTGTGTGTGTGTGTGTGTGTGTTGTTGTGTGTGTGTGTGTGTGTGTGTGTGTGTGTGCTGTGGTGTGTGTGTGTGGTGTGTGCTGTGTGTGGTGTGCTGTGTGTGGTGTGTGTGTCAAACAAGGACAGCGTCTGATGGTATTGAACCTTTATGTGAAAGACCAGAATCCACTGAAACTTTTTGCCACAATAACAGTTTCACTATGTAGGAAACGCCTGCTGTACACGTGACCGAGTTCATCCTCCCTCCCTCCCTCCCTCCTTCCCCCTCCTCCCTCCCCCCTCCCTCCCTCCCTCCTCCTCCCTGCCCTCCTCCCTGCCCGTTCTCTTGCCTGCCTTCCCTCCTCCCTCCCCTCTTCCTCCTCCCTCCTCCCGTCCCCCTCTCTTGTTCTCCACCTCTCTTGTTGATTCTTGCCTCCCTCCTCCCTCCCTTCCTTCCTCCCTCCCTCCTCCTCCCTCCTCCCTCCCCTCTCTCTTTTTGTTCTCCCCACCTCTCTTGTTGGGATTTTGCCTCCCTCCCTCCCTCCTTCCTTGCCTCCCCTCTCCCCCCTCGCTGCCTCCCTCCCTGCTCCCTCCCTCCCTCCCTCCCTCCTCCTTCTCTTCCCTCCCTCCTCCCTCCTCCATCCGCTCCCGTCTCTGTTCTCTACTCCCTCGTTGTTGGATTCTGGCTCCCTCCTTCCCTGCCCGTCCCTCCCTCCTCCCTCCTCCCTCCCTCTGCTCCCTCCCTCCCTCCCTCGCCTCCCTCCCTTCTCTTCCTCCCTTCCTCCTCGCCTACCTTCTCTTCCTCCCTCCTCCCGTCCTCCATCCTCCCTCTCTTGTTCTCTACCTCGCCTCGTTGTTGGATTCTTGGCTCCTCCTCGCCTCCTCCCCTCCTCCCTCCTCCGCTCCTTGCTTCCTCCCTGCCTCCCTCCCTCCCTCCCTCCCTCCCTCCCTTCTTCCTTCTTTCCTCCTTCCTTCCTTCCTTCCTTCCTTCTTCCTTCCGTTCCTCCCTGCTCCCTCCCTCCCTCTTTGTTCTTTTCAGGACCTCCTCATTGTTGGATTCTTGCTCACTCTCTCCGTCCCGGCTGACAATAATTGTTCTCATGTTTGCTCGTCTTGATCGCAGGGGGACTGTAGAGGGCGTGAGCTGAGGATTAGAAGTATTGATATTAAGATATAGTCGCCAAACGGCACCCTATTCCCTACGTAGTTGCATAACTGCTTTGATAGGGTTTGGTAAAAAAGTGTGCACTATATGGGGAATAGGGTGCCAATTTGGTAGCGCTATACGAACTGTTATTTACATCAGGATAACACACTTTAATGAGCCTGTCTTCACCGGCCACGGGTGCAACGGTGAAGGTGGTTATGTCGAGTCACGCCAATCTTGTCCTAATAAATCAGGAGGCGTCATTGGATGACAACACAGTGCTAGACGCTTTTGTGTTTTAATGCAAAGGCACACAAACGTGGCAACATCAAATCAATTGTTATTTTGTCACTTACCGTGAAACGCTTTTGACAAGGCATTGATTAACAACAATACAGTTTTAAGAAAAATTCCCCAGTTAAGAAAATAATTTACTAAATAAGACTATGGGAATAATTGGAAAAGTAAACAATAAAATAACATAACGAGGCTATATACAGGGTGTTACCGGTACCGAGTCAATGTGGCCCGGGGGACAGGTTAGTCGAGGTATTGAGGTAGATATTGGCTCTGTTTTTACAAACTGGATCCTATTGGCTCTGTATTACAGCTGGATCCTATTGGCTTGTATTAACAGCTGGATCCTATATTACAGCTGGATCCTATGTGGCTTGTATTCTATTGGCCTCTGTATAACAGCTGGATCCTATTGGCTCTGTCAATTCCCAGCGCTGGATCCTATTGGCCCTGTATTGACATGCTGGATGCCTATTGGCTCTGTATTACGAGCTGGAATCCCCTATTGGCCTCTGTATTCCACTGGATCGCTATTTGGCCCTGTATTCCAAGCTGGACCTATTGCTCTGTGTTAACAGCTGGATCCTATTGGCTCTGTATTACAGCATGGATCCTATTGGCCGCGCGTGGTATTGCCTACTAACGCCAGTGGCAAGGAGTCTCGTCCAGCCTTAGTAGTTGTGCAATCTGTGCACTAGAACCAGCGCATGGATCCTGGAGTTCGACTGCTTCTCTGGTAATTGGTTATTTGGGCATCAGATGGATCCTATGGCAGGTCTGTGTTTGCCCGGTTTCCGGGCTAGACCCTTTACGCTCGCGCTACTGAGGTCCTCATCTCAGGGGAGCTGCTGTATTGGACCCCTTAGGCTGGCATTCCATGATTGGGCTCTGTACCTTGACCATAGACACGAAGCGCACTAGGTATCACGTATTGGGCTCTAGTGTTTCACAGACTGGAGCTGGAATCATAATTTAGCGGGCGGCCCTTAAGTCTTGCGCAAGGGCTTGGATGGCCATTAGACTTGGCTATCATCGATGTTACAAGCGAGCGCAGATCCAGTAGATGCACAGTGGCTGTCTACATAGTGCTAGAGTTACCAAGAGCGGACTGTGATCACGCATGTTGTCAAGCATTAATCTGATAGTTAGTACCAGCTGAATAGGATTCCTATTGACCTCTTTAGTTAGCAACGATAAGGACTCCAATATAGTAGTGTCTGCAAATTAATTGGGACATGCCTTTGCGCCATTTTGCCTAAGCTTGGGGGCCGGGCTCTTGTCGACTTTACAGCTGAAGAGTCCGGTAATTGGCTCTCGGTACTGGTTACAAAGCCTCTAGAATGCTCAGTCGGACTTCTAGTAAATTGCCAGATGGAATCAATATTTCCGCGCCATCTGCTATTTGGGTAAAATCAGCAGCGGTGGGCCGAATTAAGGGTATGTGCGCGGGGTCTGCTTGTGTGTTACATTGCATGGAATCTACTTGGGCCTCTTGTAATCCTATTAGGCTCTGTGATTATGACAGGACTGTGGGATCCTAAGGTTGGCTCTTCTGGTTTGATTACACGACTCGCGATAGAGCTATCCAATTCAGAGCTCTGGTGTTAAACTGGATCTAAGCTGGGAGCTAACTAGTACATGGGAGCCCAATTGCTGGAGGTACCTATTTGCGCTCTGATAGTTACAGGTGCTGATCCATATTCAGTGTACTGTAAGGACAGGCCTCGGATACACTTATTGGCTCCGCTGTGAATTGCCAGCACTTGGATCCCTAGTGCTGTTGCCAGTGTTAATTCATCACACCGGAATCCTATTGGCCAATCTTTGATGAGTTCAGATAGGATCCTATTCGAGCGCTCTGTAT
>NW_019951982.1:0-4612 GCF_002910315.2 Salvelinus sp. IW2-2015 | reverse complement strand
TCCTACAGAGGCTGGTTGTAACTTTCATTTTTACCTTTATTTAACTAGGCAAGTCAGTTAAGAACAAATTCTTATTCTCAATGACGGCCTAGGAACAGTAACTGAGTCAGGTTTGTTGGCCTCCTTGCTCGCACACGCTTTTTCAGTTCTGCCCACAAATTTTCTATAGGATTGAGGTCAGGGCTTTGTGTTGGCCACTCCAATACCTTGACTTTGTTGTCCTTAAGCCATTTTGCCACAACTTTGGAAGTATGCTTGGGGTCATTGTCCCTTTGGAAGACCCATTTGCGACCAAGCTTTAACTTCCTGATGTCTTGAGACGTTACTTCAGTATATCCACATAATTTTCCTCCCTCATGATGCCATCTATTTTGTGAAGTGCACCAGTCTCCCTGCCCAGCAAAGCACCCCCACAACATGATGCTACCACCCCCATGCTTTACGGTTGGGATAGTGTTCTTCGGCTTGCAAGCCCCCCCTTTTTCCTCCTCTGGTCAATATGGCCAAACAGTTCTTATTTTATTTCATCAGACCAGAAAACATTTCTCCAAAAAGTACATCTCTCTCTTTTTGGAATGGGCCAAAATTCACCCAACTTATTGTGGGAAGCTTGTGGAAGGCTCCCCGAAACGTTTGACCCAAGTTAAACAATTTAAAGGCAACACTACCAAATACTAATTGAGTGTATGTAAACTTCTGACCCACTGGGAATGTGATGAAAGAAATAGAAGCTGAAATAAATAATTCTCTCTACTATTATTCTGACATTTCACATTCTTAAAATAAAGTGGTGATCCTAACTGACCTAAAACAGGGAATTTGTACTTGGATTAAATGTCAGGAATTGTGAAAAACTGAGTTTAAACGTATTTGGCGAAGGTGTATGTAAACGTCCGACTTCAACTGTATCTGTATATACAGTTCCAGTCTGGGCACACCAACTCATTCAAGGGTTTTTCTTTATTTTTACTACTCAACATAAATCTTTTGGTATTTTCACCCTCCAGACATTATTCCCTGAAGGTCTTAATGATGAAATGCCCTTGTTATGTTGTAAATGTGAACATGAACTAATGCCGACTCTGACGTTTCTTTCCTGCACTGTACCCAATGATTTATGAAAACATCCTTGATAGGTCGATGTCCTCGTTGTGGTTTTACAGACGTATTTAATACGTTTTTTATGTACACACTGTAGTAGAATACTTATGAAATACACCTTGGTATATTTGTTAACATGTTTATTTTCYCTGGACTCCAACCCCATTCGATGCATTGAACGGATGTGGGTGGAGCTATGTCTACATAAGGGTGCAAATAAAAAACACTCACAAAAGCTCTGACGAAGGCATTGAGGCCGATAGGTACACTCTAAAAAGAAAAGGTTCCTGAGGTATCCTTTAGGGGTTCTTCAAATTGAAACTGTGGGGGAACCTCTATGTTTTTCGGAGAACCCTTTAAAGGCTTTTGGGGTTAATTTTGGAGTTACGTTAGGGTTAGGGTTTGGTGAAGAATTGGGCCCCCTTGGGCAAGCCCCGGACATCAGGTGTAGGTGGTAACGATTCTTAATCGTAATCCTGTTCAGCCCTCAGGGGCGCAGACCTCCATCCTTTCCCACAAGGAAGACCTGCACCAGCTGGGGACGTTGAGGAGCAAATTAAACCTCCAGCGGCTCCCGGATGTAATTGTCCATGACTGCTGCTTCATGGGCCGGAGGGAGTAAAGATGGCCCCAGGTGGGGTGGAGCCGGGTAAGAGTTATGTGGTGCAGGAGTTCTGTGGCGCAGGAGTTCTGTGGCGCAGTCACATGGACGATGAGGAGGGAGAGGGGTGGCTTGCCTCTTACGAAAGGCCTCCCGGAGGTCAAAGTATTTTGGAGGCAGAGCCGGAGAAGTCTTTTTTCTTCAATGGACGCAGGAGGACGAGGCGAGGCTCTTGGTTGGGGGTCTTAGACATTTTCGTCTGGCAGTTGTTACCCCAGTCTAGTAGGTGTCCCGTTGGACCATGAGAATAGTGGGTTATGTAGCGCTAGCCAGGGGTACCCTGGGATAAGGGGGTTCTCAGGGGGGAGCAGTGATCAAACGAAAACTCAGTGGTTCATCCCAACCTGCAGTAGAACGGGTCTGATATTCCACCTGGCCGATGAACCAATGAGGCGTCCCATCGAGGGCTTGATTCTGCAGAGGGACATTTCACGCAGGGGATTTGTAATTCTATGGCGAAAGTCTTGATCAACTGTAGACCACATACAGGTCTAAAAAGATCCCTGTCATCTCATGCAAGACCAAGTAAGTAATATATCTCATCACCTGTTCATGTGGAAAAGCCTTAAGTAGGACCAACGAAAAGACAATTAAAACAACGCATAGCTGAACACCGCAGCTCAATCAGGTGTCAGAACACTGACTATCCAGTAGCAGCTCAATCAGGTGTCAGAACATTGACTATCCAGTAGCAGTAGCAGCTCAATCAGGTGGACAGAACATTGACTATCAGTAGCAGCTCATCAGGTTGACAGAACACTGACTATGCAGTAGAGCTCAATCAGGTGACAGAAAACTGACTATCCAGTGAGCAAAGCTCAATCAGGTGACAGAACCTTGACTATCCAGTAGCAGCTCAATCGGGTGACAGAAACACTGACTATCCAGTAGCAGCTCAATCAGGTGACAGAACACTGACTATCCAGTAGCAGCTCAATCAGGTGACAGAACACTGACTATCCAGTAGCAGCTCAATCAGGTGACAGAACACTTGACTATCCAGTAGCAGCTCAAATCAGGTGAAGAAACTGACTATCCAGTAGCAGCTCATCAGGTGACAGAACACTGACTATCCAGTAGCAGCTCAATCAGGTGACAGAAACTGACTATCCAGTAGCAGCTCAATCAGGTGACAGAACACTTGACTATCCAGTAGCAGCTCAAGTAGGTGACAGAACACTGATATTCCAGTAGCAGCTCAATCAGGTGTAGAGAACATTGACTATCCAGTAGCAGCTCACTTTGTTGAAGCTAACCATTCCAATCTCCTCCCTCAATACCAGAGCTGTGGAGCGTGTTTGCGTCACCAGGAGAGGAGGTAACATGGAGATCCTACATACTATCAAAGGGGAGACAGGAATTATCTCATCTGAAAACATTGAACCCCTTAGGTGGTCTGAATATTGACTTTGATCTTCAGGCCTTCTAATGAACAAATCTTCTTATTTTAATGAAAAGTCTTATAATTGCTGTAATCTTTAGAGGCTTTTAGCATTACACTCAACTATGTAGACCCTGTTGATGATGCTCATTCTGTTGCATTATGGGTTGAACTCAAAATATTAATCATTGTAAGAAATATGAATACGAAACAATGGTATGTTAAGCAATAATGTAGTGTTGATGCTACTATGATGTACATATATTCAATTATGTTTCTATGATGAAAGAAATAGCGTAATATTTTTAATATGCATAAACTATTATTTATTATTTTTTTGTTACAGTTTCACCAACTTCAATATTCTAATTAACTTAATATTTGACACCTGCCTTCACTAATTCGTCACTAATTGCACTGTTTGATCACATCACGACTGGTTTCAAGTGTTCAATTGGACAGAAGGCACAGTGATCTGGAAAACGTTGCGTAAGTACCCATTATAATTGCTGGGAGTTTCTATATATTGGAGTGGGTGCGATTTCTTTTATTTGATAGTTTGAAGTCCTTGATCAATGAACACGTTATCTGCGTGGCCAAAGCGAAGGCTTTGAATACTGGAACTGACGGATGTCTAGAAGCGGTGACGTGGGTTAGCCGGGGGTGAAACAGCAGTGTAGGGTCTCTTCCTTGGTCCTGGCGAGGGCGCTGGCGACATTTCCTGTCAGCTCTGGGCATGTAGCGACGGAAGAATGGCCGTACCTCCGAAATAGAGGCAGCAGCCTTTGGCGCGATGCGCCCTGTCATGTTCCTGTGGCGCAGACGTGTAGCGTCCCAGCTGCATCCTCAAGTGCTGGGGTCTGCAGGCTTGGGGTGTCTCAGTGAAACGGGATACTGGGTTGGTGTCCTGTGGCCTCAGACGTTGTGCGTCCCAGCTGCATCCTCAAGTGCTGGGGTCGGCAGGCTGTGGGTGCTTCAAGGAACAACCGGGATACTGGGGTGGTGTTCCTGTGGGCTAGACGTGTGCGTCTCGCTGGCATCCTATGCTGGGGTCGGCGAGCTTGGGGTGTCATGGAGGAACACCGGGATAGCTGGTTGGTGTTCTGTGTGGGCTCAGACAGGTTGGTGGTCCCAGCTGCATCCTCAATGCTGGGGCGGCAGGCTTGGGTGCTCAGGAAACGCGGGAATACTGGGTTGGTGTCAAAAAGAGCGCGGTTTCCCACACTTCTTCGAAGACTGTTGTCATGCAGATTCCATCGTTATCAGGGACTCAAGGTCCCTCTTCCCAGTTACCGAGAGGCCAGTTCATTCTGAGTGGGAGTTAGACAGACCGCTGGTGGGAAAGGCGGTGACAGTGGGCTAGTAGTCCACCACTGCTCGGGGGTGACGCCTGTAGCAGTGGGTGAGATGACTGGGGCAGTTGGTCCTCCTGGGGTTGGAGTTGGCCATACGGGCTGAGATTTAAATCG
>NW_019951981.1:0-4613 GCF_002910315.2 Salvelinus sp. IW2-2015 | reverse complement strand
GCTGTGTGATAACCCCATGTTGTCTTCTTCTCTATAGGAGCTGTGTGATAACCCCATGTTGTCTTCTTCTCTATAGGAGCTGTGTGATAACCCCAAGTTGTTTGTGAATGGTATCAGTGCTCATGACCTCCTCCAGGGCCAGCTGGGGAACTGTTGGTTCGTAGCTGCATGCTCCTCCCTGGCATCCAGAGAAACTCTGTGGCAAAAGGTAAGACTCTCTGGCTGTATGCATGTTGTGCGTGTGTTTGCCTTGGGTGTATGACGTGCAGTAGGTGGATGTGATTAGAGACCTGATCGAGAAGTATTTACAATTTTCCCCCACCACAAACCGGAATGATTTGGAGTTTATTATTGTTTCCGACTCCTATTTGGAGGAGTGGCGTGTGTTTGTGTGTGTGTGTGTGTGTTGATGTGGCCCTTCTGAGATGGCAGTGTGTGTTTTTTTTCCACTGAGTTCATAGGGAATCATTAGCATTAGTCCCACTGCTCTTAACTTTTTGTGTTCAACTTTCCACCACTTTAGACTGGCTCTGCCTAGCTCCTTACCCTTAACCCCTAGCTACTAGTGTGAGGACGTCACTGTGTTGCTAACAGGTTCACATCCTCTATTGTCCCTGTCCGTACAATGGCTCAAAATAGTAGTCCTTTACTTTACAAGCACACGACTGCCTTGCTTGACGATTACTGCACTGCCAAAAAGGTACCAATTGGGCAGCGCCATTGGTGATATTTCGAATTATCACATTACAGAGAGGGCTCTGATCTCTTTTCTGAAACACTTGAGAAGGTTTATTATGTTCCTCCATTTCCTGAACAACAGAGGGTCTGTCACTGAGGAAACAGCTGCTGTTGGTTTGGAGAGCTAATTTCACCCCAGAGACAGCTGGCAGGAGAGCTAAATAGACCAGGTCGATGAAGAGTTCTAGGCTTTTTCTGTTCATTTCCCGGATGATTCTGCACGTTGAATCGCCACTGTTAGTTGACACCCAGAACGTGATCAACCACACACGATCGACGTTCATTATGGTGTGTCTTCCTCTTAACACAGGCTCTCTGGAGAAAGCTCTGTTCCTTGAGCTGGGACTGTTGACCAACTGAGTGTCCAGTACAAGACTGTGTTAGTTCGCTGAGCTAAAGCCTCAGGCAAGGTCACTTGTCTTCAATAAATTACCTCTGTTACACCTGCACCATATGGACTGATATTATAAGCTCCCAGGGAATATCTTGTTATGAGTAGTAGTGGTGTGTGTGTGTGTGTGGACATAAATACCTGTTGTTTAGTTCCGGTGTTTAACGACATGCTATATCATGAGTCTGCAACGATGTGTTCTAGAAGCCGCTCGTTAACACAGACACAGTTTAATTAATTGGACCAGACTGTACCTTTCTACTGTCCCCTCTACCCCAACCACACATACACACCCTGTTATTAATCCAGTGGGAGGGTGCTGTTATATCTGCTCAGGATCACTCTCATTAACACACTTTCTTTCTCTCGCTCTCTCTATCGAAAGTGTTACATTTCCCTTCTGGCATGTAGTCTACCACTTGTCCATTTTGTGTGTGTGTGTGTGTGAGAGAGAGTGTATTGATTGCCCTATGAATGAACAGCAACCAAAGCTACTGTAGCCTGGGGCTAAGCCATCTCTATCCTGTCCCCTGCCCTGACCATTAACACAAACACAGCAGGACAGAGTACCTACATCTCTTTATTGGACAGCAGTAGAGGACATGGCCAGTTTACAGTATATTGTTGTGATATTTCATGCAAAGTGAATATGGTAACTAGTATATCAGTGCAGTGTAATAGGGGAGTAATACAGTGTAGATTAGAGTCATAGTACAGCAGGTAGTTGGAGTTACATTGCAGTATTGGTTCTCTAATATTTCATATAAAGAAGGATCAGAAAGACCTATTCATTCAGGTTTTCAATATAAATGTACGTGTAACTGCCAAAATAAAGGAAACACTTGAGTAAATGAGGGATACAAAGTATATTGAAAGCACCTGCTTCCACATAGGTATGGTTCCTGAGTTAATTAAGCAATTAACATCCCATCATACTTAAATATATAAATTCTGGAGCGGCTGAGACAGCGTTTTCCACCACCATCAACAAAACACYWAATTATGGAATATCTTCTGGAAGAATGGTGCCGCAAACCTCCAATAGAGTTCCAGACACTAGTAGAATCTATGTCAAGGTGCTTTGAAGCTGTTCTGGCTCGTGGTGGCCCAACTCCCTATTAAGACACTTTATGTTGGTGTTTCCTTTATTTTGGCAGTTACCTGTATCTATATGATTCTAACCTCCTAAGTTAGTGATTCTGCAGCCTACTGTTACTACTGTGTAACTACTGTACCTTCAGAAGATGCTTTCTAGCAGGTTGTTGACTGACATGCATAAATAGATAGATGTTCAGGAAGGAAGTACGCACACACTCAGATGAGAGATGGGACTCAGTGGGTTTGTGTGAGCAGGGGGCATAGAGAGACAGAGAGAGGTGTGTAGACTGGTCCAACCTAGAATGGCTGTAATAGAAGGCATTCCCTTAGAATGGAGAGAGGGAGACTAGAGGAGTAGAGGGAAGAGGAAGCAGTTAAAGGGATACTTCGGGATTTTGGCAATGAGGCCCTTTATCTACTTCCCCAGAGTCAGATGAACTCGTGGATACCATTTTGTATGTCTATGTCCAGTATGAAGGAAGTTAGATGTAGTTTCACATAGTTTTGCGAGCCAATGCTAACTAGTGTTAGCGCAATGACTGGAAGTCTATGGGTATCTGCTAGCATGCATCAGGGCTATGACTTCCAGTCATTGCCCTAATGGTAGCATTAGCATTGGCTCGCAAAACTACCTCTATCTACCTTCATACTGGACACAGAGAAGCACACACTTCTGTGTCCAGAGGGCCTCATTGCCAAAATCCAAAAGTATCCCTTTAAGGTTTATAGGTCAGGCCTGATTAAACTCCACGGAGATGCTGACCTTGTCAGCCTCCGCCCCCTCCTTGAAGGCAAACAGGAAGTACATGACCTTGCGGACCTTGGCCAGCTCCGCGATTCGCTCCCCGAACTCCTGGATGTCCGCCTCCAGACATTTGAGGGGCATGTCCTCCGGGTCGCCAGCGTTCCGCCAGAATGTTCCGACGGGTTCTAGAAGCTGCCGGGTCATCAGGTGTGTGAGGTCAGGGGTCCAGAGCTGGGAGATCCCTGTGACGGTCACTCTGCCATTGCCAATCAGAGACACCGACCAGTGGACGAACGTCAGCTCCTGATTGGCGAAGTCCAGACGGTAGACAGCCTCGTGGGGGAGGAGCAACCGCTCCCCCTCCTGTCGCTTCTGACCGCTACGCTGCAGGGACTGGACACGTAGCCGCATCACCTAGCAACAATAATAACTATATTAATAATAATAATAAAACTATAATATAACTTGCCTTTTGGCCACTCCACCGCTCCACTGCAGAGACTGGACACGCAGACGAATCACATTTATAAAATAATAATACTTTTATAATAGTATAACTATAATATGCTGGACACTCAGATGCAGGTACCAGTCAGTACAAGTCAACTCCTGTCCATGCATTTGTCGGTCCGAATTTATATAGGCTACTTTGTTCCAGATGAGCACATATTTAAGACGGGACCAAACTACTACACATGGCAGAAGCCGATTTGAATTTTGTATGTCTACTAGAAAATACTTTAGGCAAAGTGACTTACAGTAAATGCATTACTCAGTATATCTGACCCATGCAAGAATCAAACTCACAACCAACTGAACCATCGATTGTGCTATTTCAACCACATATCAACCACCTCAACCTCATCTCAATCACGTGAACAGTTTTACCTCAGTGAGAGAGGTGTCCTCTGCAAAGCGTAGCTCCAGGGCTGAGCCAGACGAGGGAGCCGCAGACAGTTCTGTGTACATCTGAGAGCTCATCTTTCTGTGCTGGGGAGCGAGGCCTGCCTGCCTGTCTGTCTGGATGGATATCTGTGTCTGTCTGTGCCTGCAGATAGTTTCGCTGTGTTCCTCTCCCACTCTGTCTCTGTCTCTTATGCCATCTCTTTCCCCTCCCTTTCCCAGAGGGTAGTATGGTTGGGTTGGTTCTCTGGTTGGAACTATTGATTGTGTGGCATGTACAGTGAGGGAGGGATGGATGGAGAACAGAAGTGAGGATGGGGTGTGTGGTGGCGCTAGGCAACAGGAAGTGATGACATCAGAAGAGGAACCAGGGATTTTCCTGAAGGCTTCTGGGAGCTGGTTGGTCATAGCTGGATGGGCTGGTTATTAATACACACACTGGGCTGGCTGGCTGTGTGGAAGTGTGTTTTAATGTGTGGGTATGCGCCTATGTCTGTCTGTCTGGTGTGTATGTGTGTATTGTTGGAGTTTGGTTGTTCTGATTCACTAGATGGTTGCTTGTTTTTGCTCCTGTTTTAATTAGCTGTGATTAGGGCTGTTACGGTGACCGCATTATCGCAAATTCCATGTGACCGTTTAGTCACGGTAATTAGGCTTCTCCAAGTGCTGATGCTGCTGCTGGTCATTAGTAGCCTACCAAACTTGCTAACTGTCTGGTACTCAGCACACTATTGTCCC
>NW_019951980.1:0-4613 GCF_002910315.2 Salvelinus sp. IW2-2015 | reverse complement strand
AGAAAGCAAAGAGTTCATGGCAAACAAAAAGTCCCACACAACAAATAGAAAATGAATACCGTTGGTGTGAATAAGTATATACAACGAATGACAACTAAAGCAATAAACTAAAATACATACAATTGAACAAACAGAAAACGTTGCATCCCCCATTGTGAAGAGTTAACTAATGTGGCCCTTCAGTGCACAGGTAATGTTTATGCACTCAGCAACTCTCCTTCAATCAGAATGGATGGTAAATTGGGATTCTAGAAACTGTAAACATTTTAGAAAAAGACCAGACATTTTCAACATGCATAAAATCAAACACTTTATTATATTTGTTCTTACTTTCCATATGTATCCCAAAAATACAGTTACACAAATTCCATACAGTAAGAACATTTAAGACTGCTTTTGTAATGAAGTGAACATGTATATTTGTAATGAGAATGCTTTGTTGTTTTCAGTTTCTCTCTCTGTCTCTCTGTCTCTCTCGGTCTTTCTCTCTGTCGCTCTCTGTCTGTCTCTCTCAGTTCAATTCAATTCAATATTGTCAACGGGACAACAGTAACAACAATAACCAAGGGTCAAAATAACCATACATTGGACAATAACAATAAGATTAGAGGACATGTGCAGGTTGATTGGTCTGTCAGACACTGTCCCTCATCTTATGGCAGGCAGCAATGTAGTGCACTGCCAACCCACAGCTCTCTGCGTCCTCCCCCAACAGCCTATCCTCATCAGAGAGCTCTTGAAACCTTGAATAAGGGTTCTCTCTCTCTCTCTCTGTCTCTCTCTCCTCTCCTCTTACAGTGCCTAGTGAAATTCTTTACACCCATTGGACATATTGATACCTTCAATTCAAATCTAAAAAGTGAAGAAAATAAAATCATACAGATCTACATGAACGACTAACATTTTCGAAGTGTCATGAATATTATAGACATTTTCTTTCCTTGCTGACCAGACACACACACACGACCACACACGCACGCAGCAACGCACGCGCCCACACACACAAACAGCACACACACACAGCACCATCACACACACACACACACACACACACACACCACACACAAATCTACAGTCTCTGGTGACTGGGAGTTGGTCCTGATGTCCTATCAGTGGAACTGCATAGCTGTCCATTTCATACGCCTGATCATTAATGGATAATAGAGCAAGATCGTAAGCCTGTGTTCACGATAGCAAACAAACACATGTGTTTGAGCAATAGCCCACACACACACACAGCACACCACACGCACGCGCACGCACGCACACACACAACACACACACACACACACAACACACCAACAACACACACACACACACACACACACACACACACACACCACACACACACGCAACACACACACAACACCACACCCACACACACACACCGCCCCGGTTGCACGGAGATGCATGCAAGTAACAGGGCAGGACCTTCTCTGTTCGTATTTTCATGTCTTCTCTCTCTAGACTCCCTCTCTTTCTCTCTCGCTCTCTCTTCTTCTCTCTCGTATCTCTCATCTCTCTTTCTCTCTCGCTCTCGGTTTCTCTCTCTGACTCCTCTCTCTCTCTCCCTCGTTTCTCTCTCTCTGTCTCGTCTCTCTCGTTTCTCTCTCGTCTCTCGTTCTCCTGCACTCCCTCTCTTTCTCTCTCGCTCTCGTTTCTCTCTCTGACTCCCTCTCTCTGTCTCTCTCGCTCTCGGTTCTCTCTCTGACTCCTCTCTTTCGCTCTCGCTCTCGTTTCTCCGTCTCTCTAGCTAGATTGAGTTCACACATTGCATTATTACATAACCGGAGTCAGGATTTTAGCTGCAGCGCCACTGGGTCTGTAGAGAGAGAGAGAGAGGAGGGAGGAGAGAAGAGAGGGGAGGGTTGTGGAAGAGATAGAGAAAGATGGAGGGATGCAGGGAGAAAGGAGGGTTAGAATGAGGAGAGAGAGAAGAGGGGGAGGGAAGAGAAGAGATAAGGAGGGGAGAGAGGGAGAAAGGGAAGAGGGGGGTTAGAATGAGGGGATGAGAAAGATAGAGAGGGAGGCAGAGAGAAAAGTGAGAGGGGAGGTGGAGAAGGGAGAGGCAATAACTTGTGGTGCAGAGAGAAAGAGAGAAAGAGAGAAAGTGGGTGGTGATAGTTTTGGGTATAGGGTGTTGCAGTGAGTTTTATACAGTTGTCAAAGTGGGTGTGTGTGGTGTGTGTTCTAGTTATCAGGCGCCGATCCATTCAATAGGATTAGACATGGTCAAGAGCTCGGCTCTAGCTCAAACTGAGACGCATGGCTCACACACACACACACACACACACACATAATGCATATAATTATAAATAGATGATGCAATAGTTTAGAGAAAGCCACTGTGGTAGCTGCTGATGATGTCACCATGTTCGAGGATGTCATGATTATTTTAGCCAATGACAGGCTCTTCATTTAGTTGAGCTACCGGCTTAACGAATGATTGGCTGACAGCCCCTACACAAACACCACACCCTCCACACAAACACACCACACACTCAGAAACGAGTATGCAACAATGCTATGGTATAGTTAAGCAATAGGCCCGAGGGAGTGTGGTATATGTGTCACGCCCTGACCTGAGAGAACCTTTTATTTCTCTGTTTTGGTTAGGTCAGGGTGTGACTAGGGTGGGTAGTCTAGTTTTTTATTTTCTATGTTGGCCTGGTATGGTTCCGAATCAGAGGCAGCTGTCTATCATTGTCTCTGATTGGGGATCATATTTAGGCAGCCTTTTCCCACCTGTTGTTTGTGGGATCTTGATTTTGTATTGTTGCTTTTTAGCCCTACAAAGATGAACGTTTCGTTTTGATACTCTTTATTGTTTTGTTGCTGGTTCACATTAATAAAAATGATGAACGCCTTCCACGCTGCACCTTGGTCCAATCCTTCCAACAACGAGCGTGACAATATGGCCAATATACCACGGGTAAGGGCTGTTCTTAGGCATGACGCAGAGTATATTGGCCATATACCACAAACCCCAGAGGAGCCTAATTACTGTTATAAACTGGTTTCCAACGTAATTTTAGCAGTACAAATACATGTTTTGTCATACCCATGGTATATGGTCTGATATACCACGGCTGTCAGCCGATCAGCATTCAGGGCTCGAACCTCCCGGTTTATAATACAAGATAACCATGACCTTTACTCTCTCTCTGGTCTTTGTTGTTCTTATAGTATATCTCTCTATCTCTCTCCTCTCTCTTCTGTCTACTCTGTTCTCTGTCTCTGCTGTCTCTATGTCTCTCTGTCTCTGTGTCTTCTTGTGTTTGTTCTGTCTCTGTCTCTGTCTTGTCTCTGTCTCTTTCTGTCTCTGTCTCTGTGCTCTGTTTGTTCTTGTCTCTGTTCTTGTCTCTGTCTCTCTCGTCTGCTCTCTTTTGGCTCTGTTCGTCCTTGCTCTCTGTTTCTCTCTCTTCTCTGCTCTGTCTCTTTCATGTATCTCTGTCTCGATACTGTCTCTTCGTCTCTCTTCTCTACCTCTCTCTGTTCTCTTGTCAGCTCTGTCGTTAAGTCTCTTCGTCTCTCTTCTCTCTCCTGCTGTCTTCGGTCATGTCTGTTTCTATCTACGTCTGTCTGTGGTCTGTCTGTTCTGTCTGTCTGTGTTCTGTCGGACTCGAGTCGCTCTCTGTCGCTCTGCTCTCGGTTTGTCTCTGTCCCTCTTCTCGTCTTTCTCTGTCTCTGTCTCTGTTCGCTTCTCTCACATCTCTCTTCCTCTCGAATCTTCTCATCCTCTCATACGGGACCAACCCATATATATCACCACTGTAATTGCCGGACCAGCTGACATAGGGAGACTATTCCTACCAACACACAAACCTTACCAAACTGTTAACCCATAATCCTAATCCTACTCTATTACTATCCAACCTAAACCTACTTTAAACCTAAAAGAGTATTTTAACAGATTTCAAGCGACATGGAAAGGTATGGACTTTTAAAATACATAATTGAATCGGACATTTGGTGAATTGTCAGGTACATTCTGGTGACTTTGTAGGATTTTGGTGACTTGGTCAGGGGGACATCTTGGTGGTAGCAATTCTGGTTGACTTGTAGACAGTTCTGGTGACTTGTCAGGACATTCTGGTTGACTTTGTCAGAACATCTGGTGACTTGTCCGAAACTTTGCTGGTGGATTGTCAGGATTCATGGTGACTTGTCAGAACTTCTGGTGACTTGTCAGGACAAAAAAATTCTGGTGACTTGTCAGGAAATCTGGGGACAGACTTCTGGTGCGCGTCAGAAGATCTCGGTGAATTGACTTGTCGAACATCTGGCTTGTCCAGGAAATTCCTGGTGGACTTGTCAGGAAATCTGGTGATCGTTCGGCACTTCTGGGTGACTTAGGTCAGAACATTCATGGTGATTGTCAGGACTCTGGTGACTGTCAGGACATTCTCTGGTGACTTCCGTCAGGACATGTCTGGGATTGTAGGAACATTCTGGATGACTGTCAGAAATCATATTGGTGCAGTACAGATATTGGTGACTTGTCAGAAATTCTGGTGGCTGAACCTGACTTACATGGTCTGAAAATAAACATGTACGTACACACAACAGACAACACACACAATATACACATCTCTGTTATCAGCAAGTAGAGA
>NW_019951979.1:0-4615 GCF_002910315.2 Salvelinus sp. IW2-2015 | reverse complement strand
CACAGTAGGGTTAGTGGTGAGGTATATGTAGGGGGAGTGTGGTAACAACAGTAGGGGGAGTGTGAGGTAAATACAGTAGCGGATGATATACAGTAGGGTAGTGTGAGGTAATAAGTAAGGTGGGGAGTGTGGTAACCGAGGGAGTAGAACCAGTGGTAAGGTGAGGTAGCGGGGTGTAGGTAAGAGGGGGAGTGTGAGGTAACACAGTAGGGGGAGTGTGATGTAACACAGTAGGGGGCGTGTGAGGTAATACAGTAGGGAGTGTGAGGTAATATAGTAGGGGAGTGTGAGGTAACGACAGTAGGGAGTGTGAGGTAAACAGTTGGGAGTGGGAGTATAGTAGCTGGGGAATCGTGAGGGTTGAGTAATATCGTAGGGGGCAGTGTGAGGTAATACAGTAGGGGTAGTGTGAGGTAATACGTAGGGGAGGTGTGAGGTACACAGTAGGGGGAGTGGTGAGGTAAATACAGTAGGGGGAGTGTGAGGTAATACAGTAGGGGGAGTAGGAGGTTAATACAGTGGGGTAGTTGTGAGGTAATAACAGTAGGGGAGTGTGAGCGAGTAATAGTACTGGGAGTGTGCAGAGTCTATCACCCTAGTGCAATGTCAGTGTATTCCAGTCAGGCGAGTGTGAGGTTAATACAGTAGGGCGAGTGTGAGGTAAATGACCAGTAGGGCGGAGGTGTGAGGTAACCTAACAGTATATAGCAGGGACGTGTGAAGGTACGTTTGGTCAACGATAGTCAGATTGGTTGGGGTGGTTGAGTGTTTAATTCACCTTATCAACAGTTGTTCGTAGTGTTGGGGTGTTGACGGTCAACACGTGTTTACAGGTACACCTTAAGGTTTTTATGGGTGGGTTCCCTATGTTAAGTAGTACTAGGGGGTCGTAGCTATATAGCACCCACTCGTGTCCAAGGGTCAGGTTTTATTTCCTTTCATGTCTGTCGTGTTAGAGGTCTACCACAAGTGTCAGTCAGTTTGTTTCCCTTTCAGTCTGTCGTCTATCACCCATGTGTCATCAGTCACAGTTTGATTTCGGCCTTCAGTCTGTCGTCTATCACCAACGTACACAGGCGCAGTTTTTGTTTCCCTGTTGACGGAGTTATGTGCGTCTACACTCCACGTGTCAGTCAGATTTGTCTACGTCAGCCTTTCAGTGAGTCTTCTATGCACGCACGCGGTAGCACAGTCGTTGTGTGAGGTTCCCTTATATCAGTTCTGTTGTCTATCACCACCATAAGGGAGCTGTCGGTGGTCAAGTCAGGTTGTTCCACTTTCAGTCTCGTTCGTCTACATCCCGCACGTGATAGCCACAGGTCCAGTTTGGGTTTGCCACCTTTCAGTCTATCGGTGCCTATCGACCACGTGTGCATAGTCAGTTTGTTTCCCTTTCAGTTGATCGTCTATTCCCCGGTGTCACAGGTCAGTTTTGATCTTACCTTTCGATCTGTCGTATTTGATACGCCCGCGGAGGGTGTCCGAGAGGAGGTGTACATGTTTATTGCATTCCCCTTGTTCAAGAGTCTGGTCGTTATTACCTCACACTCCGCCTACTGTATTACCTCACACTCCCCCTACTGTATTACCTCACACTCCGCCTACTGTATTACCTCGCACTCCCCCTACTGTATTACCTCGCACTCCCCCTACTGTATTACCTCACACTCTCCCTACTGTATTCCCTCACACTCCCTTTACTGTATTCCCTCACACTCCCCTTACTGTATTACCTTGCACTCCCCTTATTGTATTACCTCACACTCTCACTACTGTATTACCTCCCCATTCACTGAACCGTCATCTAGCCAGGACAATGGCAATAGAGACGAAACAATATATACACAAAGCAACTGTTTTACTTCATAACTATCAGCTATATGTGAATCGTAATAATGTAGCTAGGAACCAGATAGTTTAACAGATAAAATTACTTAAAACTGATATTATGCAAGATAGATATCAATTCTTTGTGGGATAGCTAGCTAACAATTCTTCATGGCTAGATAACACTAGTAGCTAGCCAGTTAGCCCTATTGACGTATAATGGGCTTGTGTTCTACTGTACATAGGCAGGTAAACATGCCAAAATTAACATAGCATTTATTTATTAACGTATCAAGATAAAATATTGTAGTCAGGCAACATATGAGATACGAATAGGCAACATTTTATTCTGACGTCGGACTGTATTTTCACTCTTCAGCTCTAATAATGTCTGCCATTGATTTCAATACATTTTGCATCGMTTTTTTTACGTGGTTGCATCAWGTTTCTTTGCATACGTTACGTTGAAGCTTGCATTGATGCATGCTTCAAAATAGAGTGCATTTGAAAAGTATTAAGACCCCTTGACTTTTTCCACATTTTGTTACATTACAGCCTTATTCTAAAATGTATTAAATTGTTTTTACCCCCTTACCCCCTAATGACAATGCTAAATTTTTTGGGGGAAATATCACATTTACACAAGTATTCAGACCCTTTACTCAGTACTTTGTTGAAGCACCTTTGGCAGTGATTACAGCCTTGAGCCTTCTTGGGTATGACGCTACAAGCTTAGCACACCTGTATTTGGGGAGTTTAATCCGATTCTTCTCTACAGACCCTCTCAAGCTCTGTCAGGTTAGATGGGGAGCGTCGCTGCTATCTTTAGGTCTCGCCAGAGATGTTCTATTGGGTTAAAGATCGGGCTCTGTCTGGGCCACTCAAGGGCATTCAGAGACACTCCAGCTGTGTGCTTACGGTCGTTGTCCTGTTGGAAGGTGAACCTTCGCCCCAGTGTGAGGTCCTGAGCACTCTGGAGCAGGTTTTCATCAATGATCTGTCTGTACTTTGCTCTGTTCATCTTTCCCTCAATCCTGACTATTCTCCCAATCCCTTCCGCTGAAAAATATCCCCACAGCATGATGCTGCCACCACCATGCTTCACCGTAGGTATGGTGCCAGGTTTCCTCCAGACGTGACMGTTGGCATTCAGGCCAAAGAGTTCGATCTTGGTCTTATCAGACTAGATAATCTTGTTTCTCATGGTCTGAGAGTCTTTAGGTACCTTATGGCAAACACCAAGCGGGCTGTCATGTGCCTTTTACTGAGGAGTGGCTTCCGTCTGGCCACTCTACCATAAAGCCCTGATTGGTGGAGTGCTGCAGAGATGGTTGTCCTTCTGGAAGGTTCTCCCATCTCCACAGAGGATCTCTGGAGGTCTGTCAGAGTGACCATGGGGTTCTTAGGTTACCTTCCTGACCAAGGCCCTTCTGCCCCAATTGCTCAGTTTGGCCAGGCGGCAAGCTCTAGGAAGAATGGTTCCAAACTTATTCCATTTAAAAATGATGGAGGCCACAGTGATCTTGGGGAGCTTCAATGCMGCAAAAATGTTTTGGTACTCTTCCCCAGATCTGTGCCTTTCCACAATCCTGTCTCAGAGCTCAACGGACAATTGCTTCGACCTCATGGCTTGGTTTTTGCTCTGACATGCACTGTCATCTGTGGGACCGTATATAGACAGGGGTGTGCCTTTTCAAATCATGTCCAATCAATTTAATTTACTACAGGTGGACTCCAATAAAGTTGTGGAAACATCTCAAGGATAATCAGTGGAAACAGGATGCACCTGAGCTCAATTTTGAGTCTCATATCAAAGGGTCAGAATATTTATGTACATTAAGTATTTTMAATTTTTTTTGTAATAAATTTGCTAAAATTTATAAAACCTGTTTTCGCTGTGTCATTATGGGGTATTGTGTGTAGATTGATGAGGAAATGTTTTTATTTAATCCATTTTAGAACAAGGCTGTAACGTAACAAAATGTYAATAAAGAGAACGGGTCTGAATACTTTCCGAATGCACTATATGTACAAACGGAGTACGCATTAGGGAAGTGCCCTCCGTGCTCCATTTTGCATACTTTGATTTGAACACATACTCCGACCCTCCCGTGTAGTATGCATTTTGAGAAACTCTGTTCTGCAGGAGAATCTAGGCCAAGCACACTTCCAACTAGGACTCTTGTGTTAAACAGTGAATTAATGCACCAATCTGTGTTTGTTTAACTGAATCATTGTAGTCTCTGTGGTGTTTGTAGTGCTGATTAGATGCTATTTACTGGCTAACCCCTTCTGTCTTTGCTTACTTGACTTGAATATGGCATTTCCACGGTAACAGAATGATGCTGCGACTCATTTTTTTACTTTAAAATGTATGTCAAACAAACACCAATGACTGAAAAAATAGACAAACCATAAAACTCTATGCACAATCACTACTTTTTACAAATTCCACTGAACATTTTACGAAAACACATTTACTTGAAGAACAGTGCAGATCAAAGTTTGGTAACAAAATGAAGTTTGTGCTGTTGGTGCCGTTACCAAACTTTGCAGTTTGTATGGTTTGTTTAACTTTGGAATCATTGGTTTTTGTTTGGTATACATTTTAAAGTGAAAAGTTCAGCATCACTCTARTATCTTGGAATTGCCCAATAGCATTCCAGGGAACATGCAACATTATTTTGTATATTTACAATGTAGGCAATTTACCAAGCAAGCATATCAGTCTTTGGGTATACATCTCCCTCCTCTCACTATTTATTAAGTCTCCTACTCCACGGGGATG
>NW_019951978.1:0-4620 GCF_002910315.2 Salvelinus sp. IW2-2015 | reverse complement strand
AAACGATGAGAGAAGTGCTACACCTGGTGGAGAGAGATTGTAAGACAGAAATAGTTGCTTTATGCGTGCTGTACGTTACGACATGACATGTCAAGATGTAATGGAGGGTCAGTTTTTTTCAACTTTTCTCCAATACTATAGAACCATTACCATGTCGATCCATGCTTGAATAGAAACCTAGTTCACACCCCCGATTTTGAAGTCAACACAGTCGCTACAGTCCCATTAGTTTCTTTGTAGCCTCGTTTGAATGTCGCGGTTACGCACATTTGTACGGAATGGGGTGAGTTTACGTTACTCTGCTAAAAACAAAAAAAGTAAATTAACAAAGTTCAACATTGCAAGTTAATTGACAAATAGTGCCTTTACTCACCCATAGTGCTTCCGCTGTTCTTCATTGGGGTGGCAGGGTAGCCGGGTAGTGGTTAGAGCGTTGGACTAGTAACCGAAAGGTTGCAAGTTCAAATCCCCGAGCTGACAAGGTACAAATCTGTCGTTCTGCCCCTGAACAGGCAGTTAACTCACTGTTCCTAGGCCGTCATTGAAAATAAGAATTTTTTCTTAACTGACTTGCCTAGTTAAATAAAATAAAAAATATATTCTACATTTTAATTTGCCACACACTACCTTTTCAAACTTTTTTAAATGTTAGCTAGGGTTCGCAAACGTTTTCCCTTGTTGAACGCATCTCAGATGTGGCTCATGCAGTGGAATGTTTTTGTTGTTATTGATCAGTTGAATCAACAAATCACAGCACATATTGATGGGTACACTTCCTGCTTTTACTACCTGGTTTTATTTCATGCTTTGCTCTTATGGGTACACTCGCAATGGCTGAAAGTCCACCCATGGATGTACATTCACAGGAGCGGAGAAAATGTGCGATATTCGAACGGTTACGGACACTGCAATCATTTAGATGGTCAATTACGTCATCCGAAATACCATTACCGTCACAGCCCTATCCCCAACAGCACACATTTTTGTTGGATCCCCGGACAAAAACACCCGATTCAACTTGTCAAGGGCTTGATGATTAGTTGACAAGTAGAATCAGGTGTGCTTGTCCGGGGTCCACAACTCTGGACCACCTTTACTGCACACACACAGAGACGCAAACAAAGCTCTCCCTCGCCCTCCATTTGGTAAATCTGACCATAATTCTATCCTCCTGATTCCTGCTTACAAGCAAAAATTAAAGCAGGAAGCACCAGCACAGTGACTAGATCCAAATAAAAAAAATGTGCGTTCAGAATTGAAGCAGAGCTAAGCTACAGGACTGTTTCCCGGCTAGGCACTGACTGTGGAAATATGTTCCGCGTAGTTGGTTTCTCCAATGGCATTGAGGAGTAACACCACATCAGGTTATGGCTTCATCAACAAGTGGCATCGATGACGTCGTCCCAACAGTGACCGTACGTATACATACCCCAACCAGGAAGTCATGGATTACAGCACATTCACACTGAGCTAAAGCTAGAGCGTGCTTTCAAGTGCAAGTTCTTATAAGAAACCCCGTATGCCCCTCGGAAGAACATTCAAACAGGCCAAAGAAGTCTTACAGGACTAAGATTGAACTTACAAACCGGCTCTGACGCTCGTCGTATGTGCAGCGATTGCAAAACCATTACAGACTACAAAGGGAAGCACAGCCGAGAGCTGCCCTATACAGAGGACCTACTAGACGAGATAAACTTATTCTATGCTCGCTTCAGGCAAATAACAACTTGAAACATGCATAGAGAACCATGCTGTTACGAAAGAACTCGAGTGATCACGCGCCCATCTGTTGTATGTTATTATTTTTGTGTTTATATATTATATTTAAGTCTAGGATTTGATAGAGCAGTCTGTAGCGGTGAGTAGGCGGCGGATAGACTCATAAGCATCATTGTTAACTGCTTCTACTGCGGTTTGCCAGCACACTCTTCTGAGCAAGCTCTATCGCATCCCGCGCTGTTATGACTTCAAGGCCTATCCAACTTCCTGAGATTATACGGCGGCCTGTTTCGCTTCCTTGTGTCTACTGTATGTCATGCTGTAGACCTTTGTGTTCATTGTTGTCATTGCTGTCGGTTTGACTTGTTGCTTTCATTGTCTCTGATGGATCTCGTAGTGCCGTTGGTCGAGTATTGGGTTGTAGGGTCTTGTTCCTGACAATGATGTTTATCCGTTAGAGGTACTTTTATTGTCGGTATCTGTGTGCCGTGGTTATATGGTTCTTCACATGCTAGTCTCCTGCGTGGTTCCTGCCTTAACTCTTTGTCTCTGGATTCGGGAATCATGAGCTGCGTGGTGAGCTCCGCAATAGCTGTTTGTGTTGCGTTCTTGAAATGGTGTTGGCACGTGTTTGTAGAATCATGCACAGATAGCTGATTTGTAGGACGTTGTATGCATACGTGTCTTTTCAGATTTTAATTAATACGACACCTCATGTAATTCTCGCTGCGCCTATAGGCTCCACCTCACCTACAAATCTTCCTATTCAATGGGATAGATTGCAAAACGGGAATTATGAACCACCAGCTTTAACTTTCATTCGTCTGGCCCTCTATGGATGTGCAGTGTCTCCTCTCGTCCTCCGTGTCGTAGCATGCTGCAATTTGGAGTGCAAAAGGTATATGGAGCCGAATACTAATGAATAGAGAGTCATAAAATCGAACGATCGATAATTACCATAATAACTCAAAACTAGCTATAACTTCGGAATTATGAGATGTTGAATATGAACTAGCTTCATAGCCTGGTTTCTATTCGAGCAAGGAAACTTAAAGCATTTAGGCTTTAATTTAATCAGCAATATTGCACTTTAACTTCTTCTCCAACACTGGTAGTTTTATTGCAATTCATTATAAACCAAATTGAGCATGTTTCTTATTTGAGGATAACTAAATGATTTTATGATTTATATTTAGTTATAATAATCTGTTCATTGTCATTCAAGTTATTGTTTGTAATTGTCATTATTACACATTACACTGGACTGATATATATAATATATATAAAATGTTTTTTAATTAAAATTGGCAGCCTTGTATTTGGTCCTCCAATAATCGATATCTGCGTTGAATCAATAATGATCGTGACCCTCTAATCTGACTGTTGGCAAATCACCGCCTGCGTACTAGGACTAATTGTTCCGGCCCCTTCCGACCGCAGAGCTCCAACTCATACCCTGGGGTAGTGGTGAACGGGGCCCAGTACATCACTGGGGCCAAGTTCCTTGCCATCCAGGACCTCTCGTATACCGGTGCCGTGTTAGGAGGAAGGCCCTAAAATTCCAGACTCCTAGCACCCTAGTCATAACGTCTGCTTTCCTGTACCCCACAGCAAGCGAAAGTACTCGCGAGCGCCAAGTCTAGTCGAAAGAGGCCTTCTAAACATGCTTCTATCCTCAAGCCAACAAATGAGGACCTTTCGCTGAACATTTTTGCCCGGCCCCCCCCCCCCCCCCCCCCCCCCCCCTCTATTTACATCGCTGCCTACTCTCTGTTGGTATATCTATGCATAGTCCCTTTAAATGGTAAACAATGTAAGTTGAGTATTAAACTCAACTAACGGGTGCCCCCTGGAACACTTGACTTTGTACCGGTACCCCCTGTAAATCGTCTCGCTATCTGTATCTTACTACTGCTCTTTAATTACTTGTTACTTTTAATTTCTTATTCTTTCCTTATTTTTTTTAACTGCATTTTTGGTTAGGGCGCATAAGTTAGAGCATTTCACTAGTCTACACCGCTTGTATTCCGAGCGCATGTGACTAATTTACATTTGATGTTTATCAAAACATGACCATATACGTTGATTGTTGTAAAGCAAAACTACCAAACTATTGCGTATGAGTGAACCTGAACCAATCAAAATAAGAATCTATTGTAAGTGGCTTGGTTCAGCAGGTATACAATTAAGAGAGATGTGTCTCCGGTAGCTTACTTTTATTCCGTTTAAAAACACAATTTTCAACAGTGGCATAGATAAACCTAGCAAATTACATAGGTTGTCACTCAAAACTCATAAAGGACATAATATCGCGCAATTTTTAACATTTATGGCTGTTAGCGTGCCGTGGCAGATGTGTAAGATCAGGAAGCAGGCGCCTACATCCGTCGGTCAGCGCGCGAAGCGTCGCACAGTGCCACAGTGCATGCACAGTTTATCTAGGCTACTGATATATCTATGTTGTTCGGGCATGCAAAATTTAACATATAGGATCAATGCAGATTGTCAACACAGTTACATGCTGTAGTTCGGACACTGAATGAGCAGGACGCATCAGTTGTCAGCCAAAGTATTAAGTGTTTTCGGAAGGTATAGAAAAAAGTTAATATGAGCACAAAAAATTGGGAATCTGCAATTCTGAATCTGAATAATTTTCTGACTGAAGCATGCTACAGTTTGTCGCAGATCAGCAGCCATGTGTAAAAAAATAGTGATACTTACTACATGTTAGAGGAGTGTCGGTGAAATACATCACTAAAATAACAAAACAAGTACTACTCCTAGTGAGAGGTGGCGAACTATGACGGGAGGATTCTTCAATTAGTGGTAGGTTGGTCATTCAACGAGAGATGGGGCAGTGAAATGCAAATGTTAAGACTCGCATCAACTCTTAGTTAGATG
>NW_019951977.1:0-4622 GCF_002910315.2 Salvelinus sp. IW2-2015 | reverse complement strand
TGTATCATGAATAGTGCTTGTTCCCATAGAGGTGTGAACCCCATAGAGGTGTGAACAGTCTGTATCATGAATAGTGCTTGTCCCCATAGAGGTGTGAACCCCATAGAGGTGTGAACAGTCTGTATCATGAGTAGTGCTTGTTCCCATAGAGGTGTGAACATTAGATAGTTCATGAAGACAGAGTATCTCCCCCTTCTCTTCGCATATACATTAGTTATTCTCTCTATCTTCTCCCCATCTCCCTCCATATCTCTGGGGGATTTCTCTGATGGAGCTGGGAGTGTGTGAAGCAGCTCTTTTGAAGCCAAAGACCAGCAGCCCTGCTCCCCCCCTTCCTCCATCCCTCCCTTCTCTCTCCCTCCATCGCCCCCAACTATCAGCAGCAGTAAGCTGTCACATCCAGCAGCACCATAACACCCAGACAGGCAGCCGTCCCCTCTCCTCATGCCCAAGGAGAGCTCACCCCATCGGGTACGAATCTGTCACAACCTCCCCTCTCCACTGAGAACCTCCAGGACTCCGACAGAGTCACACGACAGCTAGCCTGTAGACACCTCTAGCTCTGAACGATAATGACTGGGGATTCCCGGCCACAATGTTATTGTTTTGAAGAAAAAGAAACAAAGAAACCACACAGCCTTTCAAATGACTTAACAAGGACAAGGTACGCAGTTCAAAAAACACCCTGATGAACTGGTGTGGAAGCTATGATTCCAAGCGTGATGGCAGCTAATGGGCGTCTCCGACTCAACACACACCCTGACAAACCAGAATAGAAGGCATCTGGTGTTCCTCGGGCTAAGGTCATGGTGACTGTGTAGCTACACTCTCAGGGGACCTGCTGGGTGTGTGTGTGTGTGGAGTGTGTGTACTCTATAATACAGGGCTTGTTGTAGGACTGTGAAGTCATTCAAACCAGGGGTGGGAGTAAAGGTCTGGTTTGAAAAGCTTCTCTTATGTTAAAACTTTATTATTAAAAAAAATATATTAAAAAAATACACCGGATAGGTGCAGTGAAATGTGTTGTTGTACAGGGTCAGACATAGTAGTACGGCGCTCCTGGAGGAAATTAAGGTTAAGTGCCACAGATTTTCACCTTGTCGGCTCGGGTATTGGTACCAGCGACCTTTCAGTTACTGACCCTTCTGCTGTAGCTCATGCATTATTAGTTAGTGAGACAGTGACTGGACCTTTGTTTGGTAAAAGTCGAGCTAGATTATAAAAACAGGAGTGAGCGGAGTATGAGTGAGACAATATGAATGTGTCTGCATTGTTCAGATGTTTTTACAGGAACGTAAAAGATTATTCACTTACCACACACAGCGGACTTGTACGCGTGTCTGTTTTTAGGTGGTGTGTGTGTAGATGGTGTGTGTGTGTGTGTYMAMYMMGTGTGTGTGTGTGTGTGTGTGTAGATGGTGTGTGTGTGTGTAGCTGTGTGTGTGTAGTATGTGTATCCTTGTGTTATGTGTCCGTGCATCTATGTGTGTCCATGTCTATACGTGTTCGTGCTGTGTATGTATTAGGGATCCCCCTTAGCTGCTGCCAAGAATTAGTGTGTGTGTGTGTGTGTATATGTGTATGTATCTGTGTGTGTGTGTGTGTGTGTGTGTGTGTGTGTGTGTGTATATATGTATATGTATCTGTGTATGTGTGTGCAGTACATTTTCAAGTTAGTCATTTAGCAGATGCTCTTATCCAGAGCGACTTCCAGTTAGTGCCCTCATCTTAAGATAGCTAGGTTGGACAACCACACATCACAATAAGTACATTATCCCTCAATAAAGTAGCTATCAGAGAAGTCAGAGCTGGTGACTCACCGCTGCTGTAAGCGTATGGGGACTCTGCAGATCCATCCTGTAGGCTGTCTAGTATCTCCCCTTTCCCCACATCACTGTCCCCGACCAGGAGAAACTTCAACAGGTAGTCATAACTCTTCACCGGGCTGCCCTGGGTACCCATCCTGCCTTCCTCACATCTGTACCCTCACACACTGGGGGAGGAGGGGGAGAGGATGGAGGCAGAGGGGGACTAAGGGGGGAGGCAGGTAAGGGGGGGAAACAGGTATAGTCTATTCCAGCAGAGAAGTTAGAGGAGTCAAGAGTCTGTGTGGTCCTCCAGTTCAGAATCCTTGATTAGCCCTAAGGCCAGCCCACTGTTGTGTGTCGAGGTGGGGTTGAGGCGCTGCTACTGGTTAAAACACCTGACCACCATTGTAGCTTGGCAAGTCTGAATGATGTAGCAATAGTGGACACAATGAATAAAAAAAAGTCCCTCCAGGGTAAACAGCTTGCAGGAGTTGGAAGTACAATGTGCTGCTCAAAACCAAAACATCCCTTGGACAGGAATTAGGCAGGGTACAAGTGGTGGTCCAAATAACGTCACTGCTGAAAGCAAGCTGCGAGCAGAAATCCTGATCTTCCAACCTCAACACCGTTTAGAATTGGTATTTAACCACCGACTTCTCTGGCTGCTAGCGCTTCAATCAGAACACCTGTCACAGTTTAAAACATCAGTTACATTTAAAATACAACGCTGTTGCTTCATCAACAGACGGTTAGTAAACGAACCTTGTTGTGAGCTATCTGGCAATAACCTCTCTTTAGATGAAAACAACATATTTGTTTTGTGGACGTAACGTTAGCTAAACTGTATATTTTAAGGATGTAGTTAGTTTCCTAGCTAGCTAACAGGCTATCTGTGCCCGGGTCCTTATTGTTAGCATAACGCTAGCTAGCTAGCGACTAATGCCATTAGGGGCTAGCTATCGCAACAAAGAAAGTGAGTGTTATCAAGAACATCTAACGTTATAACGTTACAGCCTATGTTGAGCCCACAAAAAAAAAAAATGTATGACCTGATTTTTTAAAACTAGATCGTTAGCAATCCTGTTATAGTAATTAAAGGGTAAATAGGCAGCTAGCCAGAATGGTAGCTAGCAAGCTAACTACTGCTAGCTCGTGAACAACAGCTTTGCGTGGCTTGGCAAGACAGGAGGAGCTAGCTAGTTGGCAAGACAGGAGTACCTAGCTGGTAATGCTAGTTAGCTAGATATTCGTGGTTAGTTGACAAGTGTCAAGTCAAATCAACGACAGAGGTCAACATCCGAATTAAATAACATACCATATATGTATCAGTTTCCCAGAACTCTCATTCATAAAGGTAATAATTGTACGAGTAATCTCGTAACTTGTAGAGAACTGGACTATCCTCTACCTAACTGGTTTACGAAGCTGGCTTCCTTGGTAGCGATTGCTAGCTAACTTCACCCGAGACTGGCTGCTCTGTAATCGGGCCCCTCTCTCTTGTCCGGACAACAAAGATTCGTAACTTCCCGACCTTTTCCTTGCCTTGGTTCTATCCAGAACTTGCCGTATTCTCTCGTGGGTCCAAAGCACAATTTGAGATGTAAGGTTTTAGTCCAAGTCCGCGGTAAATCATTTGAAAATCTCAGTTTGTAAAATCATACATTTTTTCCTCCACGCTCAATCATATTCGCGATAACACACTGTAGCTGACAGATAGGCACTGCACCGTCTGGCGCTCGAGGTTCCCGCTCCGCCCTTGCCAGCCTCTGATTGGATACACATACGTACAGAATGATGCGATTGGCTATCAGAAAATTCAATCATAAAATCTGTCAACAACACATCCAGAGAGTGTGGAAGTGACTGAGATAAGGGACAGATTCGACTATGCTGATCGTAATCGTACGGCTCTACTGGGGCACTGGTCTATGACCGGTGACGTAAACGGGCAAAAGCGGTGAAGGAGGAGCGTCGTTTCTCAAATGGAACGGTAATCTGCGCTGCTCGGTCGTGTTGTCAACAAGGCAGCATGGTGCATCGTCCGGGAAACATACATCTCTTTCCAATAAAATATATATGTTTGAATTTTTTCAAATTAGTTTTCATTGGAAGGCAGATACAGCGTTTATATCAAAAGCAATCACTCTTTCTCATGTCATAACACAGAATCCTACACATTACTCCACGAGTTTAATTATGTCACTTTTGTTTTGAACCAATTTCGCCATGGGCTCTGAATGGGTACCTGACTCACGCCTGGGAGGCAGCCCGGTTCTAAAAACGAATGCAATCAACATTCACCCGGTGCAAAACACGCCTTATCGGCGCCACAGCCAGATTAATCGAATGCCTTCAATGATAATCAGATAATAGAATGGATTAAAGCACTGGCTCAAACAAAAAAAAAATGAATAAAAAAACAATGGGAAAATTGGTGTAATAGTAGTAACGTCATAAATGTTGAAACAAATGACACGAAAGTAACCTTACACGTTTTGTGTGGATACTTGTCAGTTGACAGAGCGGGTGTGAATGTGTGTCAAACTAGTTTGAAAATCATGACTCATTACCTCTCCCACGGATAAATACTCGAATTAATGAATGAATGACTGAATGAATTAATCACAACAGACACATAGCCGAGGTAAGTAGTGCTGCAGCACCCCTGAAAATGGAAAATAATATTATATATATATACACTGGTCATGTATTAGCGGACCGATATAGGCTTCCCTATCGCCGGCAAATATGTTTTAGATATATATATCAGGGGGAATATGTGGTATCCTTAGGAAAACCGAATCATGTCCATTA
>NW_019951976.1:0-4624 GCF_002910315.2 Salvelinus sp. IW2-2015 | reverse complement strand
AAAACACACATCACGACAAGAGAGAAAACACAACACTACATAAAGAGAGATCTAAGACAACAACATAGCATGGCAGCAACCCATGGCAACACAGCATGGTAGCAATACAACATGGTAGCAACACAACATGGCAGCAGCACAACATGATAGCAGCACAAAACAGGGTACAAACATTATTGGGCACAGACAACAGCACAAAGGGCAAGAAGGTAGAGACCCCCATAAATCACGCAAAGCAGCCACACACTATGTTTGTAAACTGTTTGTGTCAACAAGTTTCTTAAAGTTGCTTACAGTTGGTTAGGGTTTTTCAAAGTAATATATGAAATTAAGTTGACTATGTTGTATCAAATGTCAGTAGCCTACTTTGTTCTGCCTAATAAACGTACCTAACCACTTTGTTAAATGAGCCCTCTAACTTCTCAACCTTGTCCAATGCAAGTGGATAGAGAACAGAGCACACATCCAGGACCTCTATACCAGGTGGTGTCAGAAGAAAGCCCTAAAAATTGTCTAAGACTCCAGCCACCCAAGTCATAGACTGTTCTCTCTGCTATCGCATGGCAAGTGTTACCGATGCACCAAGTCTGGGACCAACAGGACACTGAACAGCTTCTACCCCCAATCCATAAGACTGCTAAATGGCTTGTTAAATAGTTAACCAAATAGCTACCCGGACTATCTGCATTGACCCTTTTTCACTAACTTGTATGACTCATCACATAAGCTGACAATACAGTGCCTTGCAAAAGTATTCACCCCCCTTGGCATATTTCCTAGTTTGTTGCATTACAACCTGGAATTAATGTATTTATTTATTTGGAATTCATGTAATGGACATATACAAAATAGTCCAAAGTGTCACATGATCTGTCACATGATCTCAGTAGATCTGTTCTGTTCCTGTTCTGAAAGGCCCCAGAGTCTGCAACACCACTAAGCAAGGGGCACCACCAAGCAAGCGGCACCATGAAGACCAAAGAGCTCTCCAAACAGGTCAGGGACAAAGTTGTGGAGAAGTACAGATCAGGGTTGGGTTATAAAAAAATATCAGAATATTTGAACATCCCACGGAGCACCATTAAATACATAAAAAAATGCAAAGAATATGGCACCACAACAAACCTGCCAAGAGAGAGCCGCCCACCAAAACTCATGGACCAAACAAGGGGGGCATTAACCAGAGAGGCAACAACGAGACCAAAGATAACTCTGAAGGAGCTGCAAAGCTCCACAGCGGAGATTGGAGTATCTGTCCATAGGACCACTTTAAGCCGTACACTTCACAGAGTTTGGCTTTACGGAAGAGTGGCCTGAAAAAAGTCATTGCTTAAAGTAAAAAATAAGCAAACACATTTGGTGTTCGCCAAAAGGCATGTGGGAGACTCCCCAAACATATGGAAGAAGGTACTCTGGTTAGATGAGACAAAAATTTAGCTTATTGGCCATCAAGGAAAACACTATGTCTGGCGCAAACCCAACACCTCACATCACCCCGAGAACACCATCCCCACAGTGAAGCATGGTGGTGGCAGCGTCATGCTGTGGGGAAGTATTTCCTCGGCAGGGACTGGGAAACTGGTCAGAATTGAAGAAATGATGGATGGCGCTAAATACAGGGAAATTCTTGAGGGAAACCTGTTTCATTCTTCAAGAGATTTGAGACTGGGACGAAGGTTCACCTTCCAGCAGGACAATGACCCTAAGCATACTGCTAAAGCAACACTCTAATGGTTTAAGGGGAAACATTAAAATGTCTTGAAATGGCCTTGTCAAAGTACAGACCTCAATCCAATTGAGAATCTGTGGTATGACTTAAAGATTGCTGTACACCAGCGGAACCCATCCAACTTGAAGGAGCTGGAGCAGTTTTGCCTTGAAGAATGGGCAAAAATCCCAGTGGCTAGATGTGCCAAGCTTATAGAGACATACCCTAAGAGACTTGCAGCTGTAATTGCTGCAAAAGGTGGCTCTACAAAGTATTGACTTTGGGAGGGTGAATAGTTATGCAATCAAGTTCAGTTTTTTGTCTTATTTCTTGTTTGTTTCACCCCCAAAAATGTTTTGCATTTTCAAAGTGGTAGGCATGTTGTGTAAATCGCATGATACAAACCCCCCAAAAATAAATTTTAATTCCAGGTTGTAAGGCAACAAAATAGGAAAAATGCCAAGGGGGTGAATACTTTCGCAAGCCACTGTATATGCTTATAAGTCCCATGCCATTATTTTATATTGTATTGAACATAATTGAATTTAGCTGAATAAATTATATTCTGGAATTTGTGCGCATATGAAGTGGCTATGTTGATCTTAAAAGGGATAATTTAAAACAGGCCCTAAATGCTACATTGAATTCATAAACTATTCAGACCACTTGACTTTTTCTACATTTTGTTACTTTACAGCCTTGTTCTAAAATGGATTTAAAAATAAATAAATCTTCATCAATCTACACACAATACCCCATAATGACAAAGCGAAAACAGGTTTTCAGAAATGTTTGCAAATGTATTAAAAATACAAAAACAGAAATACCGCATTTACATAAGTATTCAGAACTTTTGCTACGAGACTCGAAATTGAGTTCAGTTGCAGCCTGTTTCCATTGATCATCCTTGAGATGTTTCTACAACGGGATTGGAAATTCAATTGATTGGACATGATTTGGAAAGGCACACACCTGTCTATAAGGTTCCACAGTTGACAGTACATGTCAGAGCAAAAACCAAGCCATGAGGTCCAAGGAATTGTCCTAGAGCTCAGAGACAGGATTGTGTCGTGGCACAGATCTGGGGAGGTACCAAAAAAAGTCTTGCCCAGCATTGAAGGCCCCAAGAAAACACAGTGGGCCTCCCATCATTTTCCTTAAAAATGGGAGAAGTTTTGGAACCACCCAAGACTCTTCTTTAGACTGGTCGCTCGGCCCCAAACTGAAAATCAGGGAGAAGGCCTTTTGGGTCAGGAAGGGACCTTAAAGAACCTCTAAACCTCTTACTGCGCGCTTTCACCACTAAGAGAAACACCCCACGACTACCCTGATTCTTCATGTTTGCCCGCAGCGCCGACGACCAAGCTCTTTAAGAAAGGGGAAGTCTTTAGTGGTTTCCAAAACTTACCTTCCATTTAAGCAAATCATGGAGGCCACTGGTTTTCTTGGGGGACCCTTTCATATTGCTGCAGAATATTTTTGGTACCCTTCCCCAGGATAACTGTTGCCAACGGCACCACAATCCGTCTCTGAGCTCTGACGGACAATTCTTGGAACTCATGCCTTGGTTTTTGCTCTGACATGTACTGGTCAAACGTTGGACCCTTTATTAGGAACAGGTGTTGTGCCTTTTCCAAACTCATGTCCAAATCCAATTGATTCCAATCCCGTTTGTTGCCTTAGTAAGGAAAAAAAAACATCTTACAACTTACAGTACAGAATGAAGTTCTTTCCACGGCGGTCGATGTTTCTGCTTGTGGGGGGGGAATACATGACTGTGATGATGCATCGAAGATAATTTTCTTGTAGAAATGCTGGCGTCGGGCATTATGATTGTTAGGAATTTCTAGTCATAGCGAGAACAAAGGCCTTGAGTCCTGTATGGTTGTTATTGATGACACCACGTCTCCGTTAATCGTAAGGCATACACCCCCGCCACTTCTTCATTACCAGAGAGATGTGTATTCTGTTGGCTGAATGCCTGAAAAACCAGGTGAGCTGTCACTGAACTCTGATATGTGATGCCCAAGTGAGCCATGTTTCCGGCTGGAAACAAAGAAGTTACATCTTCTGATGTCTCTCTGGAAGGCACCCTGCTCGGAATTCGTGCTACCGTGTTGTCCCCAGAGCACCGGCCATTGGCGTAGTGAGCAATGTTCGAGAGCGGTGCCGCCCGATGTGCCCGACCTACGGAGCTGAGACTCAATTCAGATTGTTTTCAGTGCGAGTGTACTCCCAGGACCACCATTTATTTCTCCCTCCAGTCTTTGTTTTCTGACACAAAAGAAGTACCGTCGTCCAAGTCTTGGACCGAACTTATTCCCTGCGTCCGTGCCCTCTCGTCTCTTGCTTGTGATGTCTCTCAGGGCGGTACGAGTCGTTATTCTAATCCCTTCATCTCTCCCCATGTAGTGACTCCAGAGCGACCTGTCTGAGGTATCTGCGTCCGCAGTCCATACAACCGTAGGAGGATTCCCGTTCTCGAGAATACGTCGACATCTCTATGTCCTTCATTTTAGCTGAGACCACAATGGTAGAAGGGGTTAGCTGATCCTGTGTACTATCTCACTTCATGTCTGCTCGAACTAGTGTAAGCCTGTCAGGCCATCTCACTGTCCGGACACAACTTGTGCAGTGTATAATCAGAAAACTTCTAAGCTATTCTCGCGCGGAGTGTGTAAGTCACACTCCAGGCCCAATTCTGACCAAGTACCACTGAAACACCAGTCACACAACACCAAGGATATTACATTAAGACAATGCCAAATTGGCTCACCACTAACAGTAAAAAGGACTTTGAGTCCGTACTTTTGTGCCATAGTTATGCTGAAGTTGTGAGTGCTGATTGGAAACATCATAAGCATCATTCCTGAGTTAAGTAAGTGAGGTGGTTGAAAGATAAAACTACTGAAAGTA
>NW_019951975.1:6531-8781 GCF_002910315.2 Salvelinus sp. IW2-2015 | reverse complement strand
TTTGCTAGTGGAACGCGGGGCGGCAAAAACTCAACAAGATTCAACCTGTCTCTAAATATTCTCTGAGGAATTTGTTTTGGTTTACCAGTTAAACCACCTCAAGTTCATATATATATTTTAAATTCATTCAGCAAAAGGCTTAAAATTAATCAAGGTTTAAAGTGAAAACTAAACTTAGATTAGAGGAATGATTTAATTTAACTAGGATTCATTTTTAAATGTAACAATTATTTAACTAACAATTATTTAACTAGGCAAGTCAGTTAAGAACAAATTCTTATTTACAATGACGGCCTACCGGGGAACAGTGGGTTAATTGCCTTGTTCAGGGGCAGAACGATAGATTTTTACCTTGTCAGCTCAGGGATTCGAGCCAGAAACCTTTCGGTTACTGGCCCAACCACCTGCCGCCCCCAATTAATGTAAAACTAGGTATAAAATTTGGTGCAACAAGATTAATCCATGTTGGTGCAACCCAACCTATATGTACAGCAATAGTTGAATGGACTAGAGTTACAGTGTACATATGAAATGGGTAAAGCAGTATGTTAACATTAATAAAGTGGCCAGTGTTCCATGTCCACAAGCATTTCTCTACACCTGCAATAACATCTGCTAAACATGTGTATGTGACCAATAACATTTTATTTGATGTCTATGTACATAGGGCAGCAGCCTCTAAGGTTAATCCATGTTGGTGCAACCCAACCTATATGTACAGCAATAGTTGAATGGACTAGAGTTACAGTGTACATATGAAATGGGTAAAGCAGTATGTTAACATTAATAAAGTGGCCAGTGTTCCATGTCCACAAGCATTTCTCTACACCTGCAATAACATCTGCTAAACATGTGTATGTGACCAATAACATTTTATTTGATGTCTATGTACATAGGGCAGCAGCCTCTAAGGTGCAGAGATGAATAACCGGGTGGTAGCCGGCTAGTGACAGTGACTAAGTTCAGGGCAGGGTACTGGGTGGAGTCCAGCTAGTGATGGCTATTTAACAGTTTAATGGCCTTRACATAGAAGCTGTTTTTCAGTCTCTYGGTCCCAGCTGTGATGCACCTGTACTGACCTCGCCTTCTGGATGACAGTGTGGTGAACAGATGTCCTGAAGGGCAGGCAGTGTGCTCCCGGTGATGCTTTGGGCTGACCGCATCACCCTTTCGAGTGCAGTTGCCGTACCAGGCGGTGTTACAACCCGACAGGATGCTCTCAATGGTGCCCACATTACAGCATTATTCTAAAATGGATAAATAATGGCCCCATCAATCTACACATAATAGCCCATAATGACAAAGCGAAAACCAAACACAGTTTATTTTTCTAAACGTTTGCTTAATTTATTAAAACAAATAAAATACTTATTTAGATGAAGTAGTCAGACCTATTGGAGACTCAAGATTGAGCGGAAGCCGCTCTCAGTAAAAAGCACACGAAGCCCCTGCTTGGAGTTTGCCAAAAAGGCATCTAAAGGACTCTCAGACCATGAATAAACAAGATTCTCTGTCTGATGGAAACCAAAGATTGAACTATTTGCCTGAATTGCCAAGTGTTCACATTGGAGGAAACCTGACACCATTTCCCTACAGTGAAGCATTGGTGGTGGCAGCATTCATGCTGTGGGGATGATTGTTTCAGTGGCAAGGGACTAGGATCGGGGAAGTGAACGAGGAGCGAAGTACAGAGAGATCCTTGACTAAAACCTCGCATAAGCTACGGGTATATGACTGGGGCGAAGGTTCACCTTCCAAAGCGGAAACGACCCTAAGCACACACCGAGACAGACGGCAGCTGTGGGACTTCGGGAACAAGTCTCCATGTCCTTGAGAATCGGCCAGCTGAGGCCAGAACTTGAACTTTGATCAAAACATCTCTGGAGAGACCTGAAAATCTGTGCCAGCCGACGGCTCCCCATCCAACCTGACAAGAGCTTGAGAGGATCTGCAGAGGTATGGGAGAAATACCCAAATACAGGTGTTGCCTAGCTTTACCCAAAAAAGACAAGGCTGTAATCGCTGCCAAAGGTTCTTCAACAAATAATGAGTAACAGGCGTCTGAATCTTATCTAATTGTGATATTTCATGTTTTATTTTTATAATTTGCGCATTTAAAAAAAAAACAACGTTTTTGCTTTGTCATTATGGGTGGAATTGATGTGTAGACTTGATGGCTGCTGACAAAATGTGGAAAAAGTCGAGGAGTGGTCTCGCAATAGTGTTTCCCGGGGTAATTGCGCTTGTATA
>NW_019951975.1:0-4625 GCF_002910315.2 Salvelinus sp. IW2-2015 | reverse complement strand
TTCACGAGGCAACGTGCTAAACAGAGTGAGTACGGTAATGTACTAAACAACCAAAGATATAAAGGCTGGTTTATACTACGTCTATCGACATGTCTGTAGACAGTTGTTGCAGTGACATCATGAACATTCTATTGTCGTCCGACATCAAACTTGTCGTTGTGAGAAAGTATAAACACAAAAACGACAGGCTGCATGACATCAGCAGCCTTGTGGTCCAAAATAGCAAAACATCCGTTTAAACCTGAATTAAGTTTACGTCAATCTAGCAAACCAGGCAAGTAGCCCTAAAATGGCGCCAGAAGAAATGGCAGCAGTTTTACGAGCGCCCAACCAATTGTGCTATTATGTGGGGTTTTTTCACGTTATTTGTAACTTATTTTGTACATAATGTTTCTGCAACCGTATCTTACAGCAGAAAAGAGCTTCTGGATATCAGGACAGTGATCACTCACCTCGGATTAGACTAAGATTTTTTCAACAACAAGCAAGACTCACATGATATTCTCCAAACACCGGCAGGGCCAACATCCCAGTTATTCGCAAGAGGAAGCGACGCAGGTACAGAGGACGAAGAGCCGGATGCCTCGTCAGGACCCGCAGAAGGCGAGTAGGAAAGCTGCCGTTACCGTCAATATTACACGCCAACGTTCAATCATTGGACGAGGTACGATCACGAATATCCTACCAACGGGCCATCAAAAACTGTATATCCTATGTTTCACGGAATCGTGGCTGAATGACGACATGGATATTCAGCTAGCGGGATATACGCTGCACCGGCAGGATAGAACAGCACAGTAAGACGAGGGGGGGCCGGTCTGTGCATATTTGTAAACAACAGCTGGTGCACGAAATCTAAGGAAGTCTCTAGATTTTGCTCACCTGAAGTAGAGTATATTGTGATAAATTGCAGGCCCCTCTACTTGCCTAGAGAGTTCTCAGCTATACTTTTCGTGGCTGTTTATTTACCACCACAAACAGATGCTGGCACTAAGACTGCACTCAGWCAGCTGTATAAGGAAATAAGCAAACAGGAAACCACTCACCCAGAGGGGGCGCTCCTAGTGGCTGGAGACTTTAATGCAGGGAAACTTAAATCAGTTCTACCAAATTTCTATCAACATGTTAAATGTGCAACCAGAGGGAAAAAATTATAGATCACCTGTACTCCACACACAGAGACACGTACAAAGCTCTCCCTCGCCCTCCATTTTGTAAATCCGACCACAACTCTATCCTGATTCCTGCTTACGATCAAAAATTAAAGCAGGAAGCACCAGTGACTCGGTCTATCAAATAGTGGTCAGATGAAATAGATGCTAAACTACAGGACTGTTTTGCTATCACAGACTAGAACATGTTCTGGGATTGTTCCGATGACATTGAGGAATACACCACATCAGTCACTGGCTTTATCAATAAGTGCATCGAGGACGTCGTCCCCACAGTGACTGTACGTACTAGAGGTCGACCGATTAATCGGAATGGCCGATTCATAACAATCGGAAATCGGTAATTTTGGATGCCGATTTCTTTTTTCTTTTTTTACACCTTTATTTAACTAGTCAAGTCAGTTAAAAACACATTCTTATTTTCAATGACGGCCTAGGAACGGTGGGTTAACTGCCTTGTTCAGGGGCAGAACGACAGATTTTTACCTTGTCAGCTCAGGGATTCAATCTTGCAACCTTACGGTTAACTAGTCCAACGCTCTAACCACCTGCCTCACGAGGAGCCCGCCTGTTACGCGAATGCAGCAAGAAGCCAAGGTAAGTTGCTAACTAGCATTAAACTTATCTTATAAAAAACAATCAATCAATCAATCATAGTCACTAGTTATAACTACACATGGTTGATGATATTACTAGTTTATCTAGCGTGTCCTGCGTTGCAGATGCCGTGCGCATTCGCGAAAAAGGACTGTYGTTGCTCCAACGTGTACCTAACCATAAACATCAATGCCTTTCTTAAAATCAATACACAGAAGTATATATTTTTAAACCTGCATATTTAGCTAAAAGAAATCCAGGTTAGCAGGCAATATTAACCAGGCTAGGTTGGGTTGTGTTTCGTTTCGTTTCGGAGGACGCATGGCTCTCGACCTTCGCCTCTCCCGAGTCCGTACGGGAGTTGCAGCGATGAGACAAGACTGTAACTACTACCAATTGGATACCACGAAATTGGGGAGAAAAAAGGGGTTAAGAAATATATATATATTTTAAAAAATAAGCCTGACTAACCGGCGTCTGTATATAGCCTTGCTACTGTTATTTTCAAATGTCTTTTTACTGTATTTCTTTACTTACCTACACACACACCTTTTTTTTCTCGCACTATTGGTTAGTAAGCATTTCACTGTAAGGTCTACACCTGTTGTATTCGGCGCACTTGACAAATAAACTTTGATTTGATTTTGATTTGAACTAAAAACAACTTTCTKGCTAGCCAGTTCAAATAATGACCATATCATAGCTGACAACATCTTAAATCTTTAGCTAATTTGTATTCATTATAAACAGTGAATTAACTCACAACAAGATGATTATTAACAAGTTAAATGGTGAGCTAATTACAGGAAATAGCTTATGATTGTTAGTGTTAATAAATAAAAGCAGGGCATTCTACCTGAGAATTTTAGAACTTGGACACTGTCTCGTTGGCCTAACGTTATATCCTAATTTGATATTTGAGCAGGTCATGTTGTTCTTCACATTAACGTTTCTGATAAACACACACTAAATCAAATACAATCTAAGTGTATTTGTCACATGCACAGGATACATAAGGTGCAAAGAGTACAGTGAAATAGTTACTTGCACACTGGAGTCTTTTGTTTAGACATATAGCTAGCTAGCTAGCTAAGCAATGAACCATAATCCCAACTCACAATGTTACTACCCTGCATGAAAGTGAAGGTAGCTAAAGCTAACCAACTAGGTTCAATGTTAGCTAGCTAGCTAACATTAGGCTAAAACTAGCAATGCAAATGGCTCTGAGAAAATTGTTAAAGTTGTAGCTAATCCAGAGACAGGTGTTTTATACAACAGCCTTCTGTTTCTCTTTGACTCCCTCCGCATCAAATGCCAGAATTTTCTCCACCTCCTTAGCAATCATACTCTGCTTCCACCAGGCATTCCACTGATTTCAAAGCTTGGTCTTCCAGAAAGTGGAGAGCATCAGCAACACTAAGTTCTTCATGATATATACAGTTGAAGTCGGAAGTTTACATACAACTTAGCCAAATACATTTTAACTCAGTTTTTCACAATTCCTGACATTTAATCCTAGTAAAAAGTCCCTGTCTTAGGTCAGTTAGGATCACCACTTTATTTTAAGAATGTGAAATGTCAGAATAATAGTAGAGAGAATGATTTATTTCAGCTTTTATTTCTTTCATCACATTCCCAGTGGGTCAGAAGTTAACATACACTCAATTAGCATTTGGTAGCATTGCCTTTAAATTGTTTATCTTGGGTCAAATATTTAGGTAGCCTTCCACAAGCTTCCCACAATAAGTTGGGTGAAGTTTGGCCCATTCCACCTGACAGAGCTGGTGTAATTGAGTCAGGTTTGTAGGCCTCCTTGCTCACACATGCTTTTTCAGTTCTGCCCACAAATTTTATATGGGATTGAGGTCAGGGCTTTGTGATGGCCACTGACTTTGTTGTCCTTAAGCCATTTGGCCACAACTTTGGAAGTATGCTTGCGGTCATTGTCAACATGGAAGAACCATTTGCGACCAAGCTTTAACTTCCTGACTGATGTCTTGAGATGTTGCTTCAATATATCCACGTAGTTTTCCTGCCTCATGATGTCAATTAGCCTATCAGAAGCTTCTGAAGCCATGACATAATATTCCGTATTTCCAAGCTGTTTAAAGGCACAGTCAAACTTAGTGTATGTAAACTTCTGACCCACTGGAATTGTGATACAGTGAATTATAAGTGAAATAATCTGTCTGTAAACAATTGTTGGAAAATGACTTGTGTCATGCACAAAGTAGATGTCCTAACCGACTTGCCAAACTGTTGTTTGTTAACAAGAAATTGTGTGGAGTGGTTGAAAAACGGGTTTAATGACTCCAACCTAAGTGTATGTAAACTTCCAACTTCAATTGTATATAAAAACATCTGCATTAGAAAGGATTAACTACACATATTGAGCAGCTCATTTTCTAGACAGAAGCATGCTACAAGGCAGACCAATCCGAGATCTTCTCTTGGCATGTCCAGCCTAGCCATTATCTCAGCCAATCATGGCTAGTGGAAGGTTCCTGACTTTTTCCATGGCTAAAACAACTAGGCTCCTAATTGAACAATTTTATTAATATTTACAGATGGCATTCATGTGCCTTAATTAAACTTGTAAGTTCACATGTTCCAGAAAGCATCTGACAAAAAAAGAGATTGATAAAAAAAAAAATATTACGTCAAATGCCTCTCCTGTGAAGTAGTGACGCGTGACATACGCTTAATTTCCTGAAACGAGTTACATTTATTGAAAGTTAAATACAGAAATATATAAGTCTAAGAGCTTTCCACACCTGGATTGCTGCAACATTTGCACATTCTTTTCAAAATTCTTTAAGCTCTGTCCAATTGGTTGTTGATCATGCTAGACAACCA
>NW_019951974.1:0-4625 GCF_002910315.2 Salvelinus sp. IW2-2015 | reverse complement strand
AAATGAGAGCTCACTGGTTAAGAGGAGGATGGTTAGTGGTGAAATGAGAGCTCACTAGTTAACAGGAGGATGGTTAGTGGTGAAATGAGAGCTCAGTCTTTTGTTTCCCAAAGTTATGAACATAATGATGTAATGCTTCATGTATGGTGTTGTCTTTTAACCTTTAACCCCCTGTCCTGTGTGTGTCCCCTGCTGTCCCTGCAGGTGTAACGGCGGTGGAAACGGAAAGCGGCAGTCATGGTGGCCCTGTCACTGAAGATTGGCGTGGGGAACGTGGTGAAGACCATGCAGTTTGAGCCCTCCACCATGGTGTACGACGCCTGTCGAATGATCAGGGAAAGAGTCCCCGAGGCACAGCTAGGCCAGCGTGAGTACACACACACACACACACACACACACACACACAGAACTCGGACACAAACACATACCATGCCGATACACACTCTTAAACACATATAGTTTTGATCATAACACACACACCACCGACACACGCGCCTGTAATTTTAGTCATGTCTATGCCTACACCACCTTCAAGTTGTTGTTGTTTTAACAGGTCATTTAGAGTTCACCAAGAATCATTTTGTCTATGAAGAACTAAATATTTTGTTTAATTAATATCAATTTAAACTGTGATTACATGGCCATTATGTGTGACTCGAACTTAAATTGAAGTTTAATTAAAATCCAGGAATAATTTCACTCTTGTCTAAAACATTATCGTCACTGTCAAATGCAAATGAGTGCAGGAGTAGGCGTCAACAGTTTGAAATGGGCCAATAGTGTATAACCCAATGCGTAGCTGTTAAGCTATTCAGTTTATCAGTCCAGTGCAGCTTCCTGGGATGTTGACAAACTAGAGCCTCTGTCTTTCAAAATCACTCATTTGACAACAGGAGATTAGATAGGAATGATGTATGCAGAAGGGATCCAGAAACAAGCAATCTGCTGTAGCACAGGCCAACAGACTTCGATAAATGCCAGCACTTCTCACTAAACCAATACTGACAGGGAACTATCTATTACAGTCTTGAGCAGCTGTCTTTAATAACACCCAATATGACAACAGGAAATTCAAAGAGATGATAACTGTGTCTCTTGTAGGGCAAGGAATTGCCAGGGACCTCACCATGTACGATATGTTTTGCGATTCTTATGAGTCTATATGTATTGCGTTTTGATGCTGAGATATTTKTTTTGCGATTCGACGTAACCAACACATTGCTTTTAATTTTTTTTATAACCAAACATATTGCTCGACATACAGTTGAAGTCGGAAGTTTAAATACACCTTAGCCAAATAAATGTAATCTCAGTTTTTCACAATTCCTGACATTTAATCTTAGTAGAAATTCCCTGTTTTAGGTCAGTTAGGATCACCACTTTATTTTAAGAATGTGAAATGTCAGAATAATAGTAGAGAGAATGATTTATTTAATATTTTACTTCTTTCATCACATTCACAGTGGGTCAGAAGTTTACATACACTCAATTAGTATTTGGTAGCATTGCCTTTAAATTGTTTAACTTGGGTCAAATGTTTCGGGTAGCCTTCCACAAGCTTCCCACAGTAAGTTGGGTGAATTTTGGCCCATTCCTCCTGACAGAGCTGGTGTAACTGAGTCAGGTATGTAGGCCTCCTTGCTCGCACACGCTTTTTCAGTTCTGCCCACACATTTTCTATAGGATTGAGGTCAGGGCTTTGTGATGGCCATTCCAATACCTTGACTTTGTTGTCCTTAAGCCATTTTGCCACAACTTTGGAAGTATGCTTGGGGTCATTGTCCATTTGGAAGACCCATTTGCGACCAAGCTTTAAKTTCCTGACTGATGTCTTGAGATGTTTCTTCAATATATCCACAGAACTTTTCTACCTCATGATGCCATCTATTTTATGAAGTGCAACAGTCCCTTCTGCAGCAAAGCACGCCCACAACATGATGCTGCCACCACCGTGCTTCAAGGTTGGGATAGTGTTCTTCGGCTTGCAAGCCTCCCCCTTTTTCCTTCAAACATAACGATGGTCATTATGGCCTAACAGTTCTATTTTTGTTTCATCAGACCAGAGGACCTTTCTCCAAAAAGTACGATCTTTGTCCCCATGTGCAGTTGCAAACCGTAGTCTGGCTTTTTTATGGCGGTTTTGGAGCAGTGGCTTCTTTCTTGCTGAGCGGCCTTTAAGATTATGTCGATTTAGGTCTCGTTTTACTGTGGATATAGATACTTTTGTACCTGTTTCCTCCACCATCTTCACAAGGCTGTTGTTCTGGGATTGATTTGCACTTTTCGCACCAAAGTCCGTTCATCTCTAGGAGACAGAACACGTCTCCTTCCTGAGCGGTATGACGGCTGCGGGATCCCATTGTGTTTATACTTGCGTACTATTGTTTGTACAGATGAACGTGTGGTACCTTCAGGCGTTTGGAAATTGCTCCCAAGGATGAACCAGACTTGTGGAGGTCTGCAATTTTTTTTTCTGAGGTCTTGGCTAATTTCTTGTGATTTTTCTCATGATGTATAGCAAAGAGGCACTGAGTTTGAAGGTCGGCCTTGAAATGCATCCACAGGTACACCTGCAATTGACTCGAATGATGGCAATTAGCCAATCAGAAGCTTCTAAAGCCATGACATCATTTTCTGGAATTTTCCAGGCTGTTTAAAGGCACAGTCAACTTAGTGTATGTTAACTTCTGACCCACTGGAATTGTGATAAAATTAATTATAAGTGAAATAATCTGTCTGTAAACAATTGTTGGAAAAATTACCACTTTGTGGAGGAGTTGAAAAACAAGTTTTAATGACTCCAACCTAAGTGTATGAAAACTTCCGACTTCAACTGTATGTCAGAGAGACGAGACGAGAGAGCCATGAGAAAACCAATTTTCATCAGTCATGGAAATAGTTTACCCTATTAAAAAGAAGATGGAGAACAAACTGTAAAGGAAAAATACTGGAATTTTGATGCAGGTACAGAAAACGAGTGCAAAAATAATATTGCAATATTGCCAAAAGCGATACGATATATCGTCAAAAATAATATTCCGACATGTAACTGTGTCGATGTCTTCCCCCATCTCTCTAAAACTCTGCAGTAATCCAAATGGGACTCATTCTAAATTACACCCTATTCCCTATGTAGTGCACWACATTTGACTAGAGTCCTAWGGGAGCCCTATGAGCTCTGGTCAAAAGTAGTGCACTACATACGGAATCGTGTCATTTGGGATGCAACTAAGCAATTGCAGCAAACGTTGTGAAAGCAAACGATTTCATGCCTCCACGCCCATCTTTCCTCATACTAACATGTCTGTGTCCATTCCAGCCCTTCGTCGTCTTCTAATTGAATACTTGCCATGAAGTTGATTTCTCTGAGGTCTTGAAGGGTTGAAGACTTTTACTGAGTGTCATTATGGCCTGCTCAACCTTTCCATGTTAATGTTTCCATGTATGACGGCTGAGCAGATGCAGTGCTGATATGAGAAGGAGGATATTTCAGTGATCCAAGGCTCTGGAGACTGGAGAATTCTCCCTTTTGCGTCTTTAATGTTCCAAGATTTTGTCATTCTTCTCCAAGAGTCCCTCATTCTTCTCCAATATTCCCCCTCCCACTATTTCAAGATTCCCCTCATTCTTCTCCAAAATTCCCCCTTCCTCTTTCAAAATTCCTTAATCCCCATCTCATAATTTTATTGCCATAACAGCTCAATGATGCAGACTGGTTGGAATTCAAAAATATGATCACTGTCTGTTTTTAGACTTCTTTGTTGACATCAGTTTCAGGCCAAAAAATACCTATTGGTTCAGTGAAAAAATACTGGAGTGAGAAAAAAATATCTTCAGGAAGCCCAGAAATGTCTCAAATTGAGTGTAACAAAGACAGCTGCGTACCTTATTGAAAGGAACCTCTCCTTCTCTGCTTTCCAATGTGCCTCGGTTAGGGGTTACGTACGAAGCTGTGTGCTGTTACGTAAGTGATTCTCTCTGACTGCAGTGGACAGCTTCCCTGTCTCAACCTGTGAGTAATTTTCCACTTTGAGAGAGCGCGAGAGGGAGAGAGAGAAAAAAAGAGGGAGAGACGTGTCTTGGCCAACATCAACAGCTAATATGGAATGTTCAGTGTCTTAAATGGCCAGATTCCTTTAGCTCTGGCGAGCTGTGCTAGCTAGGCATCTTTCAGGCCCTAGAGGACAGGAAGTACCGTTTTGAAACTTGGATGTAATCCAGCTAGTGCTGAGTAATTTTTCCTTTTTGAGGTTGGTTCGGTTTTGGTTAGATTTTAAAAAAACAAATCACTGTTTTTGGTTTCCATAATTAATCAATWAAAAAAWTGAAATGCACTATGCATTATGTGCTGTAACAACACAGAATAAAACAATGAATAAAAGTACCATGATGGTAGTGACTGTTCATTACTGATTTTCACTTATTAACCAACATTTATTCACTTTACTTTATTAAAATATTTCAGTTGTTGACTGCTGAATACCAACTATCAATCACTTAGATCATGTATTTACATAAATACATACAGTGCATTCTGAAAGTATTCAGACCCCTCGACTTTTTCCACATTTTGTTACTTAACAGCCTTATTCCAAAATGTATTAAATAGTTTTTTCCCCTCATCA
>NW_019951972.1:0-4625 GCF_002910315.2 Salvelinus sp. IW2-2015 | reverse complement strand
GTTTTGTGTTTAGCCAGTGAGTTGCCATGGATCACAAACTCATATTGGAGGTTGAGTTTTGTTTGGGCTTGTTCCAAGGGGACGAGAGTTCTAGAATCTAGTGGGAAAAAAAGTTGTTTTCTAGTTTTTAATTGTTGACAGCCTGCAGACACCATGTTTATATTGGTGAAGGTGAAGCTTTGTAGTTGATTATAATGTGAAAGGGAAGTTGTTTTCTGTTGGTGRTAAGCATTCTCTTAAGGTGTTACAGTCTTTGGTTCTTCCATTTATGTTTTGAGTTTGGACGGTAGCAGGTATAGCTCGTTAGCACGTAGGGCGCACTGATTGGTGTCACCTCGTTAGTCAGTATGTGTTACACCTGTGCTGGCTTGTCTATCTCGTTAGTGGGAAGGTGTTTCACCTGAGCTGGTCCAGGTTCTAGTTAAGAGTGTCTAGCCCAGTGCTCCAGTTGTTTTGATAGATGTGGAGTGTCAACACCTTTAGTTGCTCCACGTTTTTGGTTTGCTTCCTGTCTTTAAGTTTGGTGTGGGTTTTTGTTTTGTTTGCCTCTTCTTGGCCAGATTTAGTGGGTCTAATGGTGGGTGTCTTTCAGGTCCCGGTTGTTGTTACTAGTCAACTTCAAGTGGACACCCCCATAGTGTCTTTCAGAGCCCCTCCTATATTAATTATGTGCTCATTAGAATTTTAGTTGGTAACCTTGTTTTTTATCCTCTTATGTTTGTGTACAAAATATTTCTGTTTATTTTCATTGTTTTAATGTTTTTTTCCTGTGAAGCCATTGTGTTGAATCCATGTCTGAAATGTGCTGTGTAAATAAAGCTTGATTTCATTTGAACATATTGCAAAACAAATGAACCCAATGACTGACAATCAACAGACTCTTGCAAAACCAATGAACAAATATGTGCAAAAGCAACACGCATCATGGTCCATCTTATTATGAAAAACAGTATAAATTCAGCATATCTTCCACTGTGTCAAAATAGTGCATGGTATGTAAGTTTAGTGTCACTTTTCAACCAACACAGTGCATTTGTTGAAATCAACAAGACGTCAAAGGATTCAACTACTGAAAACTGAAACAAACAAATGGATCAAACACATCAATCCCACTTTTCCAGCCTGCTGAAGCCGTGGTGGAGTGGTAAACACCTCAAGCTCTACCAGGGGCTTGAGGTGGTCTCCCACAGCTCTGCTTATGTCATGATCTGTGGCCTTTTCCGTCCATTTCTGGACTGCCCCCTGCAACACCAGAGAAAAACACATTTAGTAAATTATTAAAACTCTCCAAGTAATGATTATACATTCTATTCTCCCAGTTACCCACCGCCACACTAAAATGACTTCTTTCCTCATCCCGAATTTCACTCCAAGCTGCATTAGGTTTCAATTCTTAAACCAGAATGCCTTGACATAAGGTTCGGATCAGTCAGCCACTTGGAATGGCAAAAGGCAATGTAAAAAATGGGGTGGGAAATTAGGGGGAAATACATTTTAAAAGCATAATTTACCTCCATAATTAAAATAAAAATTGTACTCACAAACCATTCAGGCAAATTATTGCGAAAATGAGCCCAAAATGCTGTGCTTTTTCTATTCCGGACCTCCAGTCAATATCTAAAACCCAATTCCACAAAACAAAAAAACCTAATTACACCAACCAAAAATCTAATAAAAAGAATGATTTAGGGCAATAATTTCTTTATAAAAATATGGATTAAACCCCCCATCCAGGACAGCACCAGACAACGATACATTATTAAACATCCAGTTTCCGAAAATCAAAAAGAAAGACGCAATAGAATAATGTTAAAAAAATTATATATTAAGGGCTTTTTACCAATGCCATTTCCTACGATAGAATGCACTGTTGAACAGGTTATGGCTGATTGAGGAAGAACTTTTTTCATCTTTTGTTATCCCCATTTGATGCAACTCCTTAACGACCGCCCTTCTGAATTGATATGGGTGGAAAATACAGGCAGGGGCTCCAGATAATAACAACAAAAAAAGTTCTAGGCTAAACAAAATTATGCGGTGTTTCGCTCTGGGCCGCGCAGCATCAAAATAAAGAAGAACTTCTCATCATAATCACCAGAAAAGGGTTTTAGAAAATAAAAATCAGTTAACAGAAGTTTGTCACCAAATCAATGAACCAAGGGATGATGGGAAAACACATTAATTCCCTTTTTTTTTTTGGCTTTTGGAACTACCCGTATTCCCAGAATAACCCACAACCCCGGCTGCGGCTTTTTTACTTGGCCCGTAAGGGGGACTAAAAAATTACCATCAACCATGTGTGAACCTCTCACCCTCTTCTGGCTTAGAAGTGTTCTTTCCTTAACCAAGTCCCCAAAAAAAGTCCTCTTTGACTTAAAGCTCCCACCCTCACTGGTCTTTAGAGGAAGAGGTAAGGCTGAGAGATGGAAGGATAAGATCAAGTTCCAGTTCCCAATAAAAAGTTGTAGGAGCTGCTGTCTATCTCTGAACAAAATCACTACTTTAGTAATTCCATTAAAAGTTAAATAAGCTTTTATGAACTGCTGGCAAATACCAACCTATCAAAAACACTTAGTTATGATTTCAAAGTAAGAACCACCCTAGGGACGTCCCCTAACCCATATGAAAGTTCGACGATTTAAAATAGTAAAGGAGTTCCCCCTTTCCCCTCTGTGCTAGTTTGTGCGGCTAGGCTATGGTGGCAAAGTGCTCGCTTGGAAGTGTAAAAACCTCCCGTGGGTTATATCCTCGTAGGGGGCCCTGTTCCGGGGGTTAACTTCGGATGCGTGAGCCACAGCCTCCTGTACCGGCTTCCGTTTCTCAGCCCCAGATTAATTTTATGCTGCATTAAAATTATGTTGCGGGGGCTTTTAGGTCCAGTTGTTTAACCTGGAAATACTTTTACTCCTTGTCTTAATTGTCCCATGTCCTGTGTAAATTTTAAAGTATTCTTTTCCTCTCTAATTCCTCCTTGTCTTTTTCTCTCTGAGAACCCTAAGCCCCTAGGACATATCACTCTTTCACACGGGCAGAGAGAGAAGGAAGAGTTCTTGTCCTACTCGGGTCATCAGACCAAGAAATAATATGTTTCTATTTCAACATACGTCCAATGTGGCTAAGTCCCTTCCTCAAGGTGTCCTTGCAAAAACTCCGCCAACCCTGCCCGTTGCTTTTGTCCACCATTTCCGACTTTCAACAGAGTGCTATCGTTCTGGCCTGCGGGTTACAGGGAACCCCTTACCGCCTTTGCCCAAACCTTAGCTGTTTTCAACTCTTATCCTTGCCAATACTGCAACCATAAAATGGAAAGCACAACAATAAATCTGAGATTTGTATTCAACTGATATTATTGCTAAGAGTATGTGTACCTTTGCCCTTGTCTCTTACTGAATATGCGAATACACCCACCCATATTTTTCTGGCCCAAGAACAAGAGAACATTCGGTCCTAACTCTCTCTATATTAACTTTCCTGTCCTCTGCTTTTCTTCCTCCTTTTTCTTCTCTCTCTCGCGAAGGAAAACCAGGAGCACCCCCACATAGAAAAGACCTCCCCTACTCCGCGTCCGCTAGATGCCGGTGCTCCAGGTCCCTTGTGTCAAACCCCCACCCTCTAGGAACTAGGATCTCCACTGGTTCCGCCCTTGCCTCTTTTGCCCCATAAATATCTCGCCAGCTTCCATCTAAAAAGCTGTTGACGTTGACTTATAGCCTGCCCCAGTACTAGTGGTACAACCGGCCCCACCTGTCCCAAACCTGTGTTTTTCCAAACTCTTTTGGTCATACTCGGTGCTATTGAAATAAATGCCCAAGATGAAAATTATTTTCCATGCTATTTATTTTTTATTTGACCCAACTTTCGCTCTGTCACTTATTTGAACCCATATTTTTTTTTGAACAAATGTCTATGGCATCTTATCTGCGTTGGACCATAATTTCCGTCACCAACCCACCGCGCAAACAGACCCCAAAATAGGACCTTGGGCCCTACCCGCCTAAGCTCCTAATTAGGGGGGACCCCTGGTTCCTCTCTAGGTCTTCTATCCTAGGTTATGGCCTTTCTTTTCTACGGGAAAGTTTTTTTTCCTTCAAAGCCCCAATCCCCGTGCTTTCCTCAATACCAAGCCCTGTTGCGATTCTACTTAAAGCTTGTTTGGGTTTTAGGCTGCTGTGTGATTCATCTGTTATCCAGGGGCGCACTTCATCTCCGATTTCATAATAAGCTCTGGAGATGTGGAACAACTGAAAAGCTTAAAATACAAAAAAATAATAAATTGATCTATTAAGGATAATAATGCCGCCAAAGGACAACATCCCATGGATAGTCAGGACCATCCTCAGCATTTTCTTCTTCTTCTTTACAAAGCGTGTAAAAAGAAAAACACAGTACAAAACACAAGTATAGGCATGCAAAATTATGGAACATATGTCCCTTCTTTTTATTACCTTATAAATTGGCAAGTTCAAGTTTTAAGAAGAAAATTCTTAATTACCCCAATGCGGCCTAGAACCAGTAGAAACCTCCTAGACCAATTGCTGGACGGTTTAATTTATTAGTTCCCCACATGTACAGTGTAAGTTCACACAAAAACAAACTAATTATTTTATATGATCCAATACCCCATT